>NC_092207.1:1407152-1465331 GCF_043381705.1 Parasteatoda tepidariorum
AAAGAGGATAGTAAAAGTATAGTGAATAACAAATGTATATAATACTCGATAGTAAAAGTTTTATAATTTTATTTTCAAGTTACTGATGCTTTCGAGACGCTCTTTACTTAGAGCCTATCCTTTACAACAAGGAGACGGCACCACATAGGTTTGGTTTGTAATAATTCTGCCCAAAATTGTCTAAAAGGAAGGGAGTGATTCTGTCAATGTCCAAAGAATGTTATTAATAATTTGGTTTTTAATTGTCTTAAAGCTAAAACCCGGAAAAAAAGCAAGTGTAAGAAACTGTCTGCCTGCAACCTTACCTCTCCTCGTTCTTAGAGGTTGTCCAGTAGATAAGCTCTTGGAAAAACACGCATGATAATACGCACCCTGATCAGTAGGTTGATCAGATTGTAAATAATATTTCACAATGTCAATAATTTCTAAAATCCACCAGATGGCGCTCTGCCCAGTAACGTAGAAGGATTAATTGCATTCAGTTTCCTCTACCGCGTTATACCATGAGCATCATTCCTTGTTTTGTTATTAAATATGTTTCGCTGAAGGCGTTTGTAATGCTTTAAAACCCTGGGATCATCGCATTTAACACAGGTGGCCATCTCTTTCTCTTAGTGTCAGACCGCATCTGCACAATGTCTGCAGCAAGAACCACGATGGCTCAGGGGTTAGAGCGTTTACTTTCCAATGAGGTGTCCCGGGTTTGAATCCCAGCGATGGCTGGTCGATGTGAATTCCGCATCAGGCTTGCACTGATCAAAGAACTAACGAAAAATATCCTGAGTGGTTGACGGATCATGGGTTAGTCTTCTTGTCGCTAGGCTAACCGTGTGGGGTTTTCGTGGTTTTCCTCACCCTGTAGCGCAAATGCGGGTCAGTACCATCAAAAATTCTTCCATAAAGGCAAATTGCTTCCAACAATCGATCCAGAAGTTCCCTTGTCTTCTGGATTGGGTTCAAAATTACAAGGCTGCGGAGTTGAACAATAGTTGTCGTAAACCCAAAAATTAGGTCTTCTAGTTATTATTTACTAGAAGGTTACAGTGCCATTCATTAAATTAGGTAGTGCGCAGAGTGTCTATAATGAAATGGTTTTTAAAAGCTTTATATGTTGAAAAGTCCTCACTCAATCTGAAGGTAGAGCAAATTACTATTATAGAAATATATTCACGCAATTTTAAAAATCTTGACGAGGTGAATTATCTTGAAAAAATATTGTGTAAAAAAAGAGGAAAATATATATAGTCCATAGGATGAAAAACCTTAAAATTATTAAAAATTAAAAACCTTATTTTCCATTATTATTAACTAAACAATTGGAACAAAAAGAGCGACCTTTCACCACGTAAGAAAGCTTAAGTAAAGGCCCTCGTGAATTCTAAAATATTTTCAAATCTCGAAATTTCACGAAAATTTAAAGTTTTTGAAGCTAGCGTACGACGCATAAAAAAGAAAAAAAAATCAAAATGAAAAATAATATTTTTAAAAACTACGTTTTTGTAGTGGAGAATAATAATTAGAAAATAAAAATTTGAAAAACGAAAAACGCGGGGAGCATGAAATATATAACAGTAATGTTATATTAGTGTATGTATGTGCGCTCATGAAAATATGTGTATGTATATCTGTAATTGTAATTGTATCTGAATGTGGATGTGTATGTGGAATATGTTTGTGTATGTGGATGTATATGTGGATGCATATGAGTAAGAAAATGTGTATATGTATGTGTATATATATCTACTGTTATGTATTTCATGACGCCCCTCGTTTTTCGTTTTTCAAATTATTCTCCACTATAAAAATATTACTTTTTATTTGAATTTTTTTTTGTACTCACTTCCAAAATCTCAATTTTTTTTAATCACTGTGCACAAAACTTTTCACGATGTTTTTCTTGTACGAGTGCCGTACTTAAATGGCATTCACTCGATGATACGTGAGTACGAACATCGTATTTAACCGGCGTCGAAGAGATTCAGTTTGATACCAGACCCAGTCTGCTTCAATACCAATAACTATATTAGATACGTAAAGGCATAGTAACCAGACCCGTAGAGTTCATTTGACAGATGACATGTGAGTCGACATCGACAGTTTACAAAACAGCCATGTTGAGTTGGATATCAGTTCAGGAACAGTGCCGGAAAGTGGTGGAGCGGTTAGTGGGCCTAACTGAGAAGCCAGTGGCTGCGGGTTCGAATCCCGCTCGGGGCATGACTGTTTCTCTCAGTGCTCTGTTGTGTGAATATGGCTCATCCTATGGACAGGTATGTGTGTTGTGGTTAATGTTGCTCTCGTGACTTTGGCTGCAAGGTGCTCCCCTTATGAAAAAATCGAGGTATAAATAAGGTATAAACGAGGTATATTTTAAAGGTATAAAAGAGGTTTTTATTTAAATACGTCGTTGAGGTTGAAAAAGGTGCAAATGAATACCTCAAAACCAACCTCAAATCGTGTTTCCAAACTCAAAACCAACGTATTTTGAGCTGCGTTCATTTTCGTAAAAGCGGTTTTCAAGCTATGTCCATTTTTGTAAACGTGCATTTCGAGCTATGATCAAATTTAAAAGTTAACCGTTGATAGTCTCTTCGCCTATTCATTTCACTACTTCAGCACAAAATCTTTGTCCGCAGTGGTCTGATCGTGAAGACACGGTTCCCAGTAGAACACCGAATTCACTGGCTGCGGCAGGTAAGCTGATCTGTGACCACTTTGATCAGTCTGCGTAGGGATCGAGCAGTGGCCCCATCCCCCCCAAGCTCTTGGGCACATTCTTGTGCAAATTCTAAATTCCCCCCAAAACTATTCGTTTTATTTAGTGTAAAAATCCCCCCCCCCAGCTTTAAGTGGGCGCATCTTGCGCCAACTCCCCCCCCCCTGGTGGGGGCCCCTGGGATCGAGGGTGCATGTTTTCGGTTCTCGTTAAACTGTTCTACCGTAAAGTACTTAACTTCGCCTACAGCTGGTCGGGTTACCAAAGCAAGGCAGCCATCTCCTCTGTAGAGGATCAAAATTGCGATGGCACGTCTTCAGATCATCCGCAGGGATGTTTCTCAGACCATCGCCAATAGCCTCTTGTGCAGTTCTAGTGCGACGTAAATAAAGTACGTACACACCTATCTTAAAAATTTGCCGCCATTTTCGCTCGCCCTCGAAATTTCGTCCATCAAGCTCTTGGCAACAGAATTCGTTTAGCGATCATCTATTTCAGCTGATCACCAAAAAATAGGGTTACTAAAAGGCTGGCATTCTGGACAGTGCGAACATCGTAAAAAGCTCTATTTATTGGCGGATCTTTATCACCCGCCAAACGCTGTATAAAGCGTGGAGGTAGCAGGTTCGAATCCTTCGTTACCCTGGATGGCTTATAAGCCAAAACTGAGCACCCAAACCTGCAAATGCAGAACAATGATCAAATCCATTTGCGTGTCCATAGGTGCATTTTTCCTTTTTATTTAATAAAAAGGCTTTTTAAAATTTTCCGTGATGCTTTTCTTTAGAACTAAAGCATTAAGAACTAAAGAACCAAACTAAGGTGCGCTAATTTTTTTGTCCATAGGTGTATTTTTCCTTTTTATTTAATAAAAATGTTTTTTAAAATTTTCCGTGATGCTTTTCTTTAGAACTATGTTTAATGTAGTTTTCAGATCCATACAGTTTTCCACTTAAAAGATTTTAATTTATATGAAAATCAAGAGACGCTACTGGGGAAAGCATGTGAAGTGTTGCCATAGGTAGAGAGTTCTGCTTTACTGTGACGTAAAGCAGAACAGTACGTCACAAGGCCGTAACAGTTAAGTTACGGATCTAGTTCAACCTTGGCAAGGCGTACTTTTGAGAATAATTAAATGTGGCCAAGAATTAAACTTAAACTGAGAAAACTTTTTCATCTTATTAGGAACGATAAACTCGATGACTGGTTTAAATTTACAAACAGGCCTAGGTGTTTGGAAACACGATGTTTAATAATATATCAAATAAGAAAAATAAGTCCAGAAAAGATTTCTTGCAAAAAGAATTAGAGTTTTATACAAGTTAGTACGAATTGATTTTTACTCATGGAAAATACTTTTGTATCTTTATTAATTATATTTTAAAAGTAAAGTTTTATTCACTTATCAGCCTGCTATTTTGTTTAACCATTTGATACCCTTTTAAGCTGATAAAATTTATATTGTAAATTGATATTATCGCACGATGTACATTTAGGCATAAAAAATACTCTTTGTATTACAGTTTTGTGTTGTAATTAGCGATATGAGTTAAAATCATAGACCTTCTTCAGTAGGCAGGGTTTAAGTTTTTTTATCGGATGTAAATTAGGACCAACCTGAAGGTGTGTTCGCCCCCTAGGTTCCAGCTATTTTTGATGGGCCACCCAATATTCATTTAAACTGAAAACCGTTAAGAAAAAATTTAACATTGCCTTATAACATATTTTATTGTGATGTCTTTCTTTCTTATCATTATGAATAAATTATTTTAACGAACTTTTTATAATGCATCTGATTAAAAACATGAAAGCGTGACACTATTTAAATTATTATAGGAAACAACATTATAACCTATTAAAATTGTAATGTTGGGTGTTAAATTTTGACTTCTTTGGATAAATGTTTAAATACAGGGGTTTTCTTCAACAAAAAAGAAGAAGAAAAAAATTGAGGAAAGGAAGGAGAAAAATATTTTTTTTGAAAAGCTTTTTTTCATATTTAATTGTTTTAAATGCAGAACTAGTATAAAACACTTATTCATTTACACTACATAGTTGAATTAAATAAATAATCTCAAAAAATGAAAGCGGTAAGATATTATTTGATTAAAAACTTTTATTTGCCACAAGAATATTTGAAATGGACTGGGGCACCAAGATGGGAGGTCGCTGTGACCTTCCTAAGATTTTCAATATTCGTTAAAATCTGATAAGTTATTCGGCATATTTAGGAAAATTCATTTTATTTTGAAAACACAAATGAATTTATTAAGTATTACATCTACCGACCGGACTGTGTAGATTAGAAAGATCCTGGGTTTTTAATCCTGAACAATGCTTGTATGTTCTTTTATTCCCTGTATCAGGGTTGGCAAGATTTTGCCACAGGTGGAAAAAACCATGGTAAATACCGGTAAAAACCGTCCTGGCAAAAACAGGTTTTTGCCAAGCAAATTGGCAAAAAGTGGCAAAAACCTATATTTTCCAAGATGAGAGGACAAAAACACATTTTTGATACAAAATTATTCCTAAAATTGAAATATATACTATAAATATAAATAATTACAAAAAAATTAACAAAATTATTATTCCATAATTAAATGATAATGTAATAATATATCATTTTAGTAGTTTAAAACATTATTGATTGGAAAATTTGTGATTATTCTTTTTTTTCCAGTGAAATGAACTTATTTTAAATTAATATAACTATAATTTAAAACATAAAATATCTATCAATATGTGTAGTTAATTATTGTACAAATAATCATTTTTTATAATAAATAATAATATTATGCAAATAATAATATTTATTTATTTGTAAAAAAACATTTATTTTAGGATTCTAAAATGAAAAGAGATCACAAACTTTCAATCTTTTAAAAATTATTACCATTATATTAATTATTAATATGTTAAAAATAATTTTTTCATGTAATGTATCAAAATTATTATTCCTTATGATTGATTTAAATTTGTTTCAAGTATTTTGTAATAATATTTAATCAGTAATTTAGATAATTTGGTTTTTGCCGGTTTTTACCAGGTTTTTGCCACTGTCCTGGCAAAAAACCCTTTTTGCCGGCAAAAACTCCAACCCTGCCCTGTATTATATGTCATTACTGAGGGAGCAACGTTAGCCCACCTCATATGGTGCCCTTAAAAGAATGACCAGCAAATCTATCTAATTTATATAGCTAACTTGAATGAAGAGTGTCAATCAGGTGGGCATCGGAAGAAAAGAAAAACATTACATCTTTATTTGCTTTTTTGTTGAAATAAGAGAATGCCTAAATACCATTTAAAGGTACCCATTTATTTTCAACTAATCTAGTCTCCTTCTTCCTATTGAAATCTTTGATTTGCCGATCAGACATTGAGAGATACCAATTAACTAATCTTCAAAAATCCTTTTGTCCATCTTTTGTGTAAGTGAAGAATTTAACAGTGAATAGTGGGTACAGTTTGGTTTTAGCTTTCTGCGACAATTCTCTCTAGTACTAATATCTTTCTGAAAGACATTTTTAATAGTTAGCAAATATATAGGTTAGCTATATAAATATGTTACTAATTTCAAGTAACAAAAGTGCTTTTTGTTTACAAAAAACAAGAAGGGGAAAAAAAGCCTTCATGAATAAAATAGAAAAGTATTCTATATTTTTTTAATTATAAATGAAAGATTTTTTTTTTAATCTATGCATAAAAGAATACATATTCTAATTAATATCATTGGCAATATCCTTCTGTTCTAAAAAATTATATTTGTATAGTTAACCTTTTTATTATTTTATCGATTTGGAAATTACTTTTTATAATGTCAATCTGAAATTCTAGATGAAGCCAGTCATTGCAAGAAAAAATTTATTCTCAAAGGAAAGTTTTAAAAAAAAAAGAAATCGGAAGCGTTTCTTCCACCTCCGATATGCGAACAAGGCATTTTTAGGAAATACTTCTGCAGAAAAAAAGGACAAAAAGTTCTGCTGAAAAAAAATAATCTTTCAAAAAATTCTGCAAGTAAAATAAACCAAGCTGTTTTTCTTTCGAAATAAAAAATCTTTCTGCAGCAAATATGTTAAGTTCTGCGACAATGTCGCCATGATTCTGCCACGGGGGTTAGTTATATAGGTGAATNTTCATAAAAGCGGACCCGGGTTGAAAGAATGTGAGTAATTTTTTCACAATTTCACGAAAAACGGACCTTTCACAAAATGTCTGGACAGACCCCTGGTTATATACACTGAAATAAATACATAAAAAAAAATTATGATTCACAGACTGCTTAAAACAAGGTTGAATGTTGGTTGAACTTCAGGGAAATATACGTTCGATTATCACTTTATGATACGAAGCTATGATAATTTATTTAACCTTGAAATGTGATAATTTTTTTTTAAAAATTGCAGATAATGTTTAGGATAGTCCAAATCACAGAATTTTATGTTAATAACAGTGCATGTCGGAAAATTCCCATAGGGGATTTTATTTATCCCCTCTGTTACAAGTAATTAGCTTGTAATTTAATTATGAGGCTCTTTTATTATTTTATACCCATTAATTAAACATTGCAGTTTAAAGTAGCATATTCCTGTAGAATTTTTTGTTTTCAGAAGTATTCAATATACTTTTTAGAATAAAATATTTGTGTGATTTCCCCTCTGTTACGCTTGGAATTCAACTATAGTATGGTCGATTCCCACTCAAAGGTGATATCGCAGTATTGATGCAACAAATGCTTCCTGTTATGTATTTTATTTCTAATACTACTACTTATCAACACATATAATACTACCACTGATCAACACACATAATACTACCACTGATCAACACACAACACGGATTTCATGATTTTTATACATTTTTTTTTTATTTGTGATGATTATTTACAAAATGCGAAGAAGGAAATAATTTGTGCTCCCCCCTCCCCCCCAACAAAATCACCCATATATAATTTGTGCCCCACCGAGAATTTCACCCATACTATTAGGATAAAAAATTATTACATGTTCAATTTTAAAAAAATTATATAGTTTTTTTTCTTCCTTTTTTTGTAAGGACAGTGCTTTTGTTATTTTAAATGAGTAACTTATATGTTTGTTATTATTAAAAGTATTTTGCAGAAAGATATTAGTGCTAGAGGGTTTCGTCTCACATAGTCAAAAAAATTCTGCCACAGTTTTTTTAAAATCATTTACAAGACTGATGTTTGATAATATATATTTTAAATAATAAGAAAACTAGTTATGAGGCACATTTCTTAATGTTAAATTTGCTAAAGAAAAGTATTAATAATCCTAAGCTAGACCTTCATTTAATCAATCTAAAGCAGGGGTCCCCAACCCTATGCCCGCGGGCACCATGGCGCCCGTCAATCGGTCTAAGTGCGCCCACTGCTTGTGCCCAATGATAAAATATTTCAGTTTTTCATTTTCCCATTAAATGCTATAAAATTTTTTGTTTATTTATTTATTTTTTTTTTGCTTTTTCAATATTGATGATAAACACAACCAAAATAGAAATCGCCAGGAAAACGACCTGCATCCCTACAGATATAAAAGCACGAAGCAAAATATAGCTGACTTCTTTACTATGTATATAGCTGACTTCTATACTGACTATACTTTGTATATTTTGCAAGCAATTTAGTAATCATTTATTTTAGACAAGAATATTAATACTAATTATATTCATATAATGAATTAACTTCTAAAATTAAATTTTGTGTGCATTATATGTAGTGTGTAGTATTACCTATGTCTACCAACTATGAATTTATCTTGAAGAAATAAATGGTGCCCGCCATTCGACCGATATTCTGGCATTTGCTCTTAGGTACAAAAAGGTTGGGGACCCCTGATCTAAAGGTTTTCATTATATAGTACTTTGCAAAAGCAATTATAAATTGATTTTGAAGGCATACTCCAAGATTGCAGAAAAGAATAGAGCAGGGGACTGAAAGTTTCCAAGAGAATTCTTAAAAAAATATTTTATTCAGTGGTGCATTCTAATTTTATAATCCTCAATTAGTACAAATATTCAATTCGTGTATTTTGCAATTAATCAAAAGTAATTATTTTTCAGATTTGCTTGCTCAACATGAAAAAAAAGAAAAAAATTTGCCTTGCACATCAACTTTTTTCATACAACGACCAACATGTTCTTCCAAACCAATGTTCACTTTTAATAAAGTGAGTGACTTGAAGAATACGAAAGAGAAAAATCCTTTAATCCAGACAACTGTTATTCACAATTCATCATCGAAAATGACAGTTTCTAAACACCATTTGAAAAAAGTCATGAATGGTTCACAGCTTGATAAAAGCAATTCCTCTTCCATAATCTATAATACTAAAAAATTAGCTTTAAGTAATGCAGGAGTTACTACTAAGTTATTAATGAACCAAGAAGCTTCTAAAAAGTCAAAAACTTTGATGGGAGAAATCAAAGCTGTTACGGAACAGCTAAAATCCAGAAATTCCTCTAGGTTTAAAAAAATAAACAGCTTGGCCAAAGTGGAAGGAAAAAAAGATTTGCAAAATATAAAACAAAGTTCAATTAAAATTAATTCCTATTCAAATTTTAATAAAGTTGTTTCAAGTATGGGAAATGTTCCTAAGCTAGTATATACTGAAAACAATGCCCATCGTCAGAAAGGCAACTTAAAATCGCATACAGTTTTGTTAGAAAAAATGAATGCTGTTAAGAACTTATTAAATGCTACTACAAAAAATTCAGCCAATGTATTGAATAAAGCTAAAAAGAATCTCCTAGAAAACAAGACTAAATTGAACTATAATAATTGCAGGCAAAAATTTGTTAAGTCTTCGAATCTATCTGCTTCACAATGTAAAAATTTGAGCCGCCCTGTGGACAAAGTTCTTCAGAAACAAGATTTTAGGTTGAACAGAGCCTCAAATAAGTTTTCAGTTCAAAAAAGTCTTGTTAACCAAATGTCCAAAGAAAGTATTAAAACACAGTACAAAGTTGTAAATAAAGGACTATCGCCTAGTCGTAATGTGGCCTTGCAAACGCATATCAGTTCAACTGTACTAAAGAGTTGCAGACTAGGGAACACTCCCAGGAGTTGTTCAAAGAGAATATTTGTCAAAAGTGTTCAAAACAGTTTTTCTCCGCCGAAAAAAACACCAAATAAAGTTTGTAAAAAATATAGTCCACACTTCTATAGATCAGCTGTTAAACACAGACAAAATCCAACTTTAAATAAATCTTATAAACTTTCTAAAAGTTTGTTAGAGAATGTTGTGAAGTCTCCAAATAGTTCTACTGGCGTTGATGTCGACTTATTGTTAGAACTTGCGGCCGAAAACAAAAAGAAGCTCTCCAAGTCCAGAAAAAGATTGTACAAAAGTAAAAACAGGCTTATAAATTCATATTCTGTTCAAGGTAGAACGGTCAAAATGATAAAAGCCAAGTATTTCAACCCATACAAAAAGTTTGCTGATTCGAAGTATACAAATAAAAGTTTCAAAGGTATGTTAATTTTATATGTTTAAAGCTTTTTTTTTTGGCCATTTGAAAAAGTGTTCTTTTTAAGGGTTCTTTTCAAATAGAAAAAGGGTTCCTTATGCAGGGTTGCCACTCCACACCACGTGGAAAACCTGGAAAATGCAGGGAATTTTGATTTTTTTTTCTTAACAAACTGGGAGAATACAAGGAATTTTGTTTCTTATTTTTGTCTTTTAAATAGCAGTGGCCACTCAAAGTGTAATCTATGGGATATTTAACCATATTTCAGCTATACTAAACTATTTCATTTATGGAGGGTATGTATGTTCAGCTGAACATACATAACGAGAAACCAAAAACCGGTTTCTTAACTTAGTTGCCTCCACTTGGTTGCCTAGTGTCATCAGCACTTAAGACAGTTAGTTTTTGCTTTTCCGAACCATTCATGTTAGCAAAAACAAGAACAGTTATTCTCACTTTGGAGAGTTTCCCATTAGTGCATTTTTCTCCTTTAAATTTTAACGTCTGATTGGGAATTAATTTGTAAAATAGTCCAGCTTCGTCAGCATTAAAAATGTCTTTCTCTTCATAATTCTGTATAATACTCGGCCACACTTCAGTTTTCCACATGCGTTGCATCAACACTCGCTTCTTCTCCAATAATCTTTCCTGAAGAAATATTACCTATTCCATTTTTTGAATCTATCGAGCCATCCATTGGAGCACACAAAATCCCTTTCCTCCAATTTTTCAGCAAACTCATTCGCTTTAATTTGAAGCATGGGAACGGTTACAGGAAGATTTCTATCCCGCTGAGTGGTGAACCATTTTAACAAAGCTTCTTCTACGTTTTCTCTTTCAGCTCCACACAGTTTTTTCGATGATACCATATTTTTGTCACATGCTGCAAGAATTGTACTTCGATTTTTACAAATGTTTGAAACTGTAGATTTTGACAAGGAAAATTCCTTACACAGTGCCGATTGATTGGTTCCATCTTCAATACGCTTTTCAATTTTAACTTTGTCCTCTATCGAATGAGAATTTGCCATTTTCACTGCTTTTGAAATAAAAATCTTGTCTCAAATAGATAATGTAAGAATATGAAGAGAGCAGCTGTAGAATGAGTTAAATTGTTCCCCTTCTTGATTGTCAAGGGGTGATTTGTAAGGAATAAGGTTCGAATAGATAAGAAAATTCCAAAAATTCAGCAGGTGGCCAAGTTAACTAGTTGTAGAGCAAGCTAAAGCGAGGCTTGTCAGGGAGGGGGGAGTATAAGATTCTGTTTGACATTTATTACAGTATAGTTAAAAGTGATGAGCATGAAAGAGTGAAATATGGCACATTTTATAGGAATGCATTCATTTTCAGTCCCAACACCTACAAGTTTAAAGATGGAGGACTGAAAAAGATATTTAAAGAAATGAAATTTGAGTCCACTATAACCGAGCTTCCAAGTTCTAAGCTGTTCACTATAAGTGTTAAAAATAACATTATTTAAATAGGAGTACGGGCGGGACCGCTAAAAAATTTCACTGCATCTGAGTGTTCACTATATCCCAGGTTCGCCTGTATTAACTTTCATTAAAACAGTCCATGGTAAACTATTTATTTAAAAACAAGCACATCGCTCACTGACGAACAGAGTAACGAAACAACAAAAAGTAAGAATACAACATAATGAACTGAAGCTGAAGTACTCTCCACCTGCTATAGATTAGGGCATGAGCTATCAACCAACAGTAAATGTAAAACGACCTGTCGAACACTCGTAGTCGATGACATAAGTTGAGTGCTACGTCACCAAAAACTGGTTTCACAAAACTGAAGAACTAAACTTTATTACAAGTAATCAAGCAAAGAAAAAACCCTTTTAGTATTTATTTATCTAACAAATGTCTTCTTAGTTCATGAATTTTAATGTTGTAAAATTTTTAAACTTTGTCAAAATTCTTTAACTTGAAATTTGATATTAAAACATATTTCACTACATAAACTGAAACAAAATTTTTTTCAAAAAAATATTAAAACATTAATTAGTTATAGAATAAATAAGTAAATTCCAAATTTTTCTGAAACAAAATTTTTTTCAAAAAAATATTAAAACATTAATTAGTTATAGAATAAATAAGTAAATTCCATACTGAAAAATCTTCAAAGGTTAACATAAAGATAATAAAATCCTGTCTNAAAAAATATTTTAAAACCTGCTGATTACCTATAGTATAAATAAATTTCAATATAATGCATGGCAACTGTTGGTAGTTTTGAAGTTTATATATTTTCTTGGCAAACTTCAGATTTTGACGGTTTAAACCAGTATTATACCCTTGTCATGTTAAAAACCACTTTTTGACGCCAAAAACCCAACCCTGGTCTGCGAACTCAGTAATGTGTCCACTGTAACCGATGGTTCATTATATCCAAATTTTTTGAAGAATATTTTTTGCATAAGACATTGAATGAAGAATGAAGAGTGAATGATTGAGACAGAAGAATGATTGAAAATTAGGTTTGCAATTTTACATAAGTCACTTAAAAAATTATTAACTAATTAACAGATAATAAAGCAAAATTTGATGAAAAAAGTACTTAGTTTTTTAACATTTTTAAAGCACCTTGGTTTTTGAGATTTACCTATGACAGTTAGTTTTTGCTTTTCCGAATCATTCGTGTTAGCAAAAACAACAACAGTTTTTCTCACTTTGGAGAGTTTCCCATTAGTGCATTTTTCTCCTTCAAATTTTAACGTCTGATTGGGAATCAATTTGTAAAATAGTCCAGCTTCGTCAGCATTAAAAATGTCTTTCTCTTCATAATTCTGTATAATACTTGGCCACACTTCAGTTTTCCACATACGTTGCATCAACACTCGCTTCTTCTCCAATAATCTTTCCTGAAGAAATATTATTCCATTTTTTGAATCTATCCAGCCATCCATTGGAGCACACAAATTCCCTTTCCTCTAATTTTTCAGCAAACTTATTCGCTTTAATTTGAAGCATGGGTCCGGTTACAGGAAGATTTCTATCCCGCTGAGTGGTGAACCATTTTAACAAAGCTTCTTCTACGTTTTCTCTTTTTAGCTCCACACAGTTTTTTCGATGATACCATATTTTTGTCGCATGCTGCAAGAATTGTACTTCGATTTTTCCAAATGTTTGAAACTGTAGATTTTGACAAGGAAAATGCCTTACACAGTGCCGATTGATTGGTTCCATCTTCAATACGCTTTACAATTTTAACTTTGTCCTCTATCGAAAACGCTTTTCTCTTCAGAGAATTTGCCATTTTCACTGCTTTTGAAATAAAAATCTTGTCTCAAATAGATAATGTAAGAATATAAAGAGAGCAGCTGTAGAATGAGTTAAATTGTTCCCCTTCTTGATTGTCAAGGGGTGATTTGTAAAGAATAAGGTTCGAATAGATAAGAAAATTCCAAAAATTCAGCAGGTGGCCAAGTTAACTAGTTGTAGAGCAAGCCAAAGCAAGGCTTGTCAGGGAGGGGGGAGTATAAGATTCTGTTTGACATTTATTACAGTATAGTTAAAAGTGATGAGCATAAAAGAGTGAAATATGGCACATTTTATAGGAATGCATTCATTTTCAGTCCCAACACCTATAAGTTTAAAGATGGAGGATTGAAAAAGATATTTAAAGAAATGAAATTTAAGTCCACTATAACCGAGTTTCCAAGTTCTAAGCTGTTCACTATAAGCGTTAAAAATAACATTATTTAAATAGGAGTACGGACGGGACCGCTAAAAAATTTCACTGCATCTGAGTGTTCACTATAGCGGGGTTCGCCTGTATTAACTTTCATTAAAACAGTCCATGGTAAACTATTTATTTAAAAACAAGCACATCGCTCACTGACGAACAGAGTAACGAAACAACAAAAAGTAAGAATACAACATAATGAACTGAAGCTGAAGTACTCTCCACCTGCTATAGATTAGGGCATGAGCTATCAACCAACAGTAAATGTAAAAAGGCCTGTCGAACACTCATAGTCGATGACATAAGTTGAATGCTACGTCACCAAAAACTGGTTTCACAAAACTGAAGAACTAAACTTTATTACAAGCAATCAAACAAAGAAAAAACCCTTTTAGTATTTATTTATCTAACAAATGTTTTCTTAGTTCATGAATTTTAATGTTGTAAAATTTTTAAACTTTGTCAAAATTCAAGTTTTAAAAACACTTACAAACCTTGTAATTCAAAATTCTTTAACTTGAAATTTAATATTAAAACATATTTCACTACATAAACTGAAACAAAATTGTTTTCAAAAAAATATTAAAACATTAATTAGTTATAGAATAAATAAGTAAATTCCATACTGAAAAATCTTCAAAGGTTAACATAAAGATAATAAAATCCTGTCTGACTGGGACTCTTAAAGAAAAAAGATTTTATAATAAAATGTAATCAAACTTTTAAAAAAGGAAAAATCTCCCTCAATTCTCCCTCAGGAAGGAATTTTCTCCCTCAAGGTCTCAATGATTGAATTTGAAGAAGCTTTTCCTATGCTTCCGGAATTTCACAGATTGGGATGTACTCTGAATTTTGATTAAAAGCATTTTTTGTATATTAATATAGACCTGCTATATATTTTATTTATGAATCGTATAAATTTAAAAAAAAATAGCTATTATAAAAGTGAATTTAATTGGTTTCCCTTTTTGGCATGTGGTTTAAGAAGTGGAGTGAGTCAGTAAAAATGTGCCAGAAATGCTATGAAAAATTGCTAAAAAGTAGAGTGCAAACAAAACCTTCTTTTCCTCATCAAAAACTGTCGAAAAACTTTTTATCAGTTTATATAATACTTAAAAAAATTTTATGTATTTTAGGATATAGAAGTGATTCCAACATTTCAAAGAGCGGTGAGAGGTAAGTTTACTAAAATGCATTTCATATTTATAATTATTTAACAAACATTAAATTTTAATTTCGGCCAGTAAATTGGATATTTCATAAAATGCTAGTTCAATCACAAAAATAATGTGTTGAGGAAACCGTACCGCAACAAAAGCAGTCTAACCTTGATCCATCGTTCCTGCATCTTCATTTAACGGTCATATGCTATTCTTATAGTGTTAATATTTAGATTTTTTTAAAACTATCAGAATTCCGCATCTATCAATGGAAAGGAAAATAAGGATTTGTTGTCCTTGTTTCTGCATCAGTTGGTAGAAATGTTGAAACTGTGGACTAATAGTGAAGACATGGTTCCCAGTAGAAAAGCATCCCTGGCTCTGCAGTCGGTAAGCTGGTGAGTGACCGCTTTGATCATCATGCGGACATGCGGTATCAGTCCTCGTTAAACTGTTCTACCGTAAAGTGCTTGACTTCGGGCTACCAAAATAGGGGAACCCTCTGCAGAGGATCAAAACTGAGATGGTATGTCTTGGGATCATCCTCGGGGATGTTTCCCAACCCGTCACCAATAGCCCATTGTTCATCAGTACCTACCTGTCAAAAATTGGTTGCAAAAAATTAGGTGCAGTGCGATATCAATCAAAAAGGCAAAACGGAACTGCAACATAATGGAAGTCTGAATCAACGAGCAGCTCTGTAACTGATGAAGTAAATTTGATTATTTAAAATAGGCGTGTACAACCTATGGCCTGAAGGCCGCGTGCGGCCCGTCGATTGTTGATGATATGCGACCAGCTGGAACTACTGAACACAATAAAAAATTTCTTTTAATTTGGTTTTTATCTAAACATTATAAATTTTCTTTTATTGAAATGTTTAATTCAAATTGATGCTACTCTATAAAATATGTATTTCTCTTGCACTTTCATTCTGTAAGCTTCTTTTTGATTAGAATTTGTATCCGCCTCCCGATATTTATGTATATATATATTTGATAAATGGAAAAAGTTTTTTAAGAAGGTGTATCAGTTTTTTTGAATAAATTCAAATAATTGAAAGTTCTTAATTTTCCACAAGTAATTTAATTTGGTAAAAATATTTGGTGCTTAGAACACTAATGTTTAGATAAACATTATCATATTTACCCCTAACATGACCCCAGAAGCAGAAAGTGCCTAAAACTGCGACGTACGTCGCAGAACAAACGAAGTCCTGCAGAACAATTTGTATCTTGAATAAGTGACAACGTTTTCCTGCGAACCCCCCTCCTCCACCTACCTCCGGTAGTCTTGCAGAACAATCCCCAACCCTAATCTCATACTACATTTTTACGTAGACCACAATGACCTGACAGTTTAAAAGCTTCTCCACATACCTAATCTAGCAGAACATTTCAGATCTTTTACCATGGGAATAATCCGGTAGTCTTGCAGAACAATGCCCAATCCTAATCTCACACTACATTCTTCTGTAGACCTAAATGACCTGAAGGTTTAAAATCTTCCCCTCATAATCTTGCAGAGCATTTCAGATCGTTTACCATGGGAATATGCCGACCACATCAGTAAAATAAAGGCTTCATTGCACATTATAAAAGAGCATCTTATCCTCATTTCAAGTATAGTAAGCATAGAGGAGTTCCAAAATATGGTAAAGTTATTGCTTTCTTCATTGTTTAAAAATACAAAGAATGCATTACAAATGTTTGGCCAGGAAAGTATGTTTCAAGAAGTTCCTCTGCAGATTTGCCTGTTAGCTCCAAAAGACTACTCTCCGTCTTAAATTATTCTGAGCTTTCTATATTTTCCTCAGATGTAATGCAAATGATAATCTACATTGATTCCATGTTGAAGCAGTATAAAATATATTTTGAAAAAGAGGAAAACGTTGATATTGTCCTTAAACGAATGAAAATTCTCTTTAGCTTTGACCACTTGCTGTTTCCCAAGAATGATGTTGCTTTAGAAGAGGCACCTTTGACACCCTGTTCAAATTTCAGCACATTAATCAGTAATCTCTCTCACCCATATCTTTGCCATTTTGAGGTGGAAATTAATAAATTAACTATAACATTTTTATGAAATGGGCGTATCAGTTTTTAGCAGACAGCAGTAGAAATCGATATGTAGTTTTATCTAGAGAGCTTCTAAAGCAANCTGGGCGGGGCTACCCGACACATTTTGAAAAGAGCTGAAAAACATGTTTTTTTTTAATTTCTATTTTTTTAAGTTAAACTATTCTTTTTTGGTTTATTCTTTTTGCATTATTTAATTAGATGGTAAAACAATAGAAACATACAAAAATATTGATTATTACTCAATATTATACAGAAATATAAGCAATACTCCTTAAGTGAGCGGGGCAATCCGACTCTCCCCTAATTCGTGTGAAATCTTAATTTTGGGGAAAGGGAAATTTTATATTTGGCCAAATGAAATTCCTAATTTAACCGAATTATAAATTATTGTTTGCAATTATTCTTAGGTATTATAATAAAGAAACATCAAGAGAGATTCTGAAGCATTTTTTGCTTCACTAAGCTATAAATAAGTATAAGTTAAAAAGTAACTTAGCTGCCAACCTTTCTTTTATATTTTACAGGGTTGTCTCTCCACAGGAAAAACAGCGAAAACCTGGAAAATACAGGGAATTTTGATTTTTTTTTCTTAACAAACTGGGAAAATACGGGGAATGTTGTTTCTTATTTTTGTCCTTTAAAAAATGGTGACCACTCAAAGCGTAATCTATAGGATATTTAACCATGATATTTCAGCTAAACTAAACATTTTCATTTACTGTAGCATTATTTGAGTATGTTTCTTTTTTCCTATAAGTTTCTCCCTCAATTAAAATTAGTATAGTTAGCCCAATCTAGCACAGTAATTGCTGTGGTTCCTCTTAATATATTGTGTATGATATGTACTGAGAAAACACAGGGAATTTTTTTTTTTTTCTAGATTTGAGTGGCCACCCTGTATTTGGTATTTATTTATCTGCTTAACATGCACTTTATTTTTAATCTATTCATCATAGATATCTAAGGTTTTGATTGATAAAATAATGTATAAATATTTTTCCAGGTATCAAAAGTACAAAACTATCTTCACATAGAAAATCTTTTATCTGGAAACCTGTGATAAAGACTCTAAGTCCAGTTTCAAAAATGATGGCCAGGTAAAATATTTCATTCTTATTATGTTATATAAAGTACTGTTGATCATTATTTATTTGGTATATATTAAACATCATGCATGCCTCTCTTTTTTTCTCTCTCTATTTAAAGTTATAAAAGATATAATTCAAACTGATATTTGTAGTATTTAAAAAGTTTTTTTGATTTAAACACATTTTAATTTGTAATTTTGCCATAAATTTAAGACTGATGTAAATAAAAAGAATTATATTCCTTGGAATGAATTTAAAATAATTAACTATTTTACTAATTGTAACAGTTAACTTTGTTTTTTTGCCAAGAAATAATTAAGTTAGAATATGAACCCAAAATTTTTGTTAAAATTTTAATATCAATATTCAAGATCTGGTAAATCTTATTTAATTCAATTTTTAAATTTTCTTTAGCGATTTTCTTTTTCATTTTAATTTAAATCTTTAAATTATTTGACTGATTGGTTAAAAAGGAATAATTTTTTTAATTGCCCTTTAATTTATTCTTTAATGCTTTCAAATCTAGTGGCAGACATTTCCATATAGTTTTTAAAAATCCGATATTATTTATTATAACAATCAAATCTTGAAACGAAACACGCATTTGAGTAACCCCTTTTTTGAAGACTCCGATTCGCGTGATTTTGACATTGATCTGTTTTTTGGTATTTACTGCTACCTATTTCATTATTTTTACTTATTTTTTCTAGTGTGATAATAATTTGCAAAATGTGATTATGAAATAATTATTGCATTTGTAACACAATGTAAGAATATCGCCCATAATATTAGAATAAAAAAATATTACACATTCAATGAAAATAATATGTGTTTCGTTTTCTTTTTTTGTAAACGTAGCATTTTTATTACTTTGAGTTAGTAACATACATATTCAGGGTGCGTAGCGTTTGTAAAAAGTACTTAAAGGTGCTTTTTTGGGGATTTTGTTTTTAAAAGCTTTTAAAGGTGCTTTTTTCAGTTGGCGTTTTTAAAAAGTGCTTTTTTTTTCAAAATTTTTTTTTACCCTTCAGTGATATCTGGTGGATCGCATGCATTTCACGAAAAATGGGGAGTTTGCTGCGTAATCATTCACGCAGACTTCATGTCGTACCCACGTTATGACTTGCGCATGCGCGCATACTTGAAACGGAAACCCGAGTGCTCCAATTCGGGTAGAGAATGTCAGATCCTTATGAAATCTTTTTCTTTTTAATTTATTTTAATTTTGTTCTTGTTTATTTTATTTACTTCTAACACTTTTTTTGACGTAGGGGGTAAGGGTACTTTTGTTCTGAGTTCAGGGTCAAGTTGAATTCACTCAGTGATTTGGGAAAGTACTGATTGTTTCAATTTACGCCCGTTTCTTTTTGCGTTTTTTTTTTTAACGCTAAAACTGTTTATAAAAAGTTTTTGTTTTTCAATAATATCNTACTCGATGAAGTTACCAAAAGTATTTCATAAAGGACATCAAAAGTGTTTATGAACAAAAACATTATGCTTATGAACTTATAAACAAAAATGTTTATAAAATCTTTTTTTCAAATTCTGAGTTTTCTTTTACAATTCTAGTAACTCAAGGTGTTGATAGCGAAGAAGAACTACAGAAATATTGCCTTAATCTGCTACTTGGTAAAAACAGTGTGAATATTCTAGGAACAGTTTTCAACAGCTTTCATCCATCTCAAAAAGAATTACCTTTATCACTAGACTACAAAATTAGATATGCGGATTATAATAATTGGAATAGGTTTCAAACATCAAAGAAGTACCGAGCTCTAGATTATAATAGTCCACACGAAGAAAGTAAGTTTCTTCTTCTAATTTTATATGAAGAACAATATTTTATTGTCATTAACTGTTGATTAGAAATGTATATTTTTTAAAAGTTTTTCTTTTTGTATCAAGCAGAATGCATTTTTTTACCGTTTTACCCATTGGCAAAATGAGAGTTGTTTTGGGTTTGATGGCGCGCGCACCTTATTTGGCCGTCATCGCACTTTTCAGCTATGTTCAAGAGTAATAGTAAACAGTGCGCATGCGTCGTCATTGCATGCGTTGCTATGGCGATCGCTGCTGCTAGATAATTTTTTTAGAATTCTTTTTTTCATTTTTAATTTTGTTATGCACTAAGTTGGTGAGTTTATTTTTGAGATATGGGACTAGAAAGATCCCATAAATACATCTTCAGATGTGAATAAAAGATAATTTATTCATTTGAACTATATTTTTGCTTTTATTGCTTTAGTTAAGAGTCAGAAATTCTAACCTATAGTTCAAACTGGATCGTTTTCAATACTAATTCAGTTGAATATCACAAATAAGGAAGGTCCAAATGGATTGACTAGGTCCCAAAAGTTAGACTTGAAACAAGAAGAAAAAAAAACTATACCAAGGTCTAAACTTACCAGGGCTGAAAAAGCCAAAGAACGTAGGCGAGAATACCTTAAGCAAGCGTTGATTCATTAACTGTTCATGTAAAATTGAAAAAAAGCTTAGCTTTCAAATCATATTTCATGTATGAACTTGTGAATCCGAAACAGTTGTGTGACGCGGCCTACAATCTCCATCGAACAACATTGTACCAATCCGAAAATTTTAATGTTGATCTCGTTTAGCTGTTCAATGTCTATTCAGTCATCAAAAGAATTTACACAAAATGTTTCTGAACTGCATTTAAATATGTCTGCAAAATTGTGTACCGAGCAGTTCAGGATTAACAGTTAAAGATGTCCAAGATGAAAACACGATAAAGTTTAAAAATGAGACAACAGCCATTTTGTCAATGGGTAACGTGTAATCGCCTTGTGGCGATCACAATTTTCTTCATTTTGTAGTGAATCATATTTAAATTTTTTATTCATCTTTTCACTGTTACAATTTTATTGATTCATTGTTTTAAACAAATATTATTCAGAAACTGAAGTGATAAAAAAATAACTTGATTTAAAACTTCATTCTCTATAAAATTATATTTATTTTTTAAGCAAAGGAAATTTTTAATCAAGTTATGAATCATTGTTGGTTTACTAGCAAAATTTATTTTGAGATACATTGAAATCAATTATGGCTTCATTGTAGAAACATTTCGTTTAAAAATACAAGCACATTTTTAGTAATATCTTACCACTAATTATTTCAATTAATTTAATTTTTTTCATTTTTAATTAATTTATTTACCTGTTATTTAAACATTTGTGTTGATAATAAATATTTTGTAAACCTATTTATTCTAGCCGTGCATTAAATCGTAGTATAAATCAAGCAACAAGAAAAAAGATGCAGAAAATCAACTCTTATTGCATGTTTTATAACAGATTTGGACGATGCAATAAAGGTATTAAATGCGCTTTTGTTCATGATCCAAGCAAGATTGCTGTTTGCACCAGGTATGCACTTTTATTCCCCTTTTTTTATTGTTTAACAATTCATGTGACTTTTTAAATATTAATCGTAATTTTCTTTCAAAAAGATGTTTTTCAAAGACATCTTCAATCGCATCAGTCAGGAGTGACTGTATTCCGGGGTTCCTCGGAATTCCATGTTTTTGGAACCTTTTTTGGGGGGGGTCTAAAAACTAGAAACAGAGCATGCAATTTTTGCACAGATTTCGTAACAGAGTTAGCAAGGTTTAGGACAGATTGGATTAATCCACGATTTAAACTGTCCTGTTTAAAATCCCTTTGTCTAAAACTCTTTTAGTCAGATTATATCACAATTTTAAAAAAAATGTGGAGAATAAAAGGTTAATTTTTTAGCAAGACGCAGAATGAAGACAAGTTTTGGTTTTATTGAAAAAGTTTATTATTATTTTTCATATTGCATTATTTATAACATAATTTATCAGTATTAAAAGCATATTTATTCATATTTAAAAGATAAGGTATTCACTTTTGTTGTTCAATGAATTGTCGAGTTTAAAAGTTATAAATCTTTTTCTATTATATTATTTTCGTTTAATAAGCTAAAGCGGATTGTATGAAAGGTATCAAATATTTATTAATATACGTAATTATTATGTGTCCTATAGTTACACCTCTGGAATACCACATCTTTAACCTAATTTCAAGGTTTTGGTCACTTTAAGACAATTTTAGTCAGTTTAGGACAGTTTAAGACAGTTAAACCCACGTGTCTTGTTCAAAACCAATTTAGGGCGTTCGAAACCCCAAACCTGTATCTCAGTATTCTGCATATCTCAAGAACATTGGTTCGCGGACATCCGCAAATCAAAAACTTCAATCTGACAAAGTTGTGAAGTTTATTCTAAATCCTGTTAAGGGACGTTTATATGCATTCTTCTGCCCATTTGATTCTTTTGATTTGGCTTTTTTTTTTCGCCATTTTAAATATTTGTAACTACTCTGGAATCTGCTAAGATTGCAATTCTTAATCACGCGATTTTAATATCAAACATCAATCTTTGTATTTACCTGCTTTAAAAGCTAAGCGTTGCAATTTGTATGCATGTGATTTATAAAATTGTTCATCGCAATTTTTATTTCACGTGATTGAAAAGTCCGATATCGGGATTTGCATTTACCTGTTTTTGAAACCCAATCCAATGTCACAATTTGTATTCAAGCGTTTTTAAAATCCATTATTATGATTCGTATTCACATGTTTTTAAAATCCAATATTGTCATTCGTATTCATGCGTTTGTAATATCAAACTTCAATTTTTGCATTTATGCTAGATTTAAAATCTACACATTTGGATTTGTATTCACGGGGTCTAATCTAAACATTTTGAAAAGTGATTCATGTACACGCGATTTTAAAATCCAATATCGCAATTCTTGTGAGAAATAAGTTTTTCCTTTTAGTTACTCTAAAAGTGTGATATTCTGCATTAGTAGGTAATTTAATTATAAATGTTAATTTAAAAAATTATATTAAATATAAAACATATAGGTTGTATAAATTGATATCGATTTTTTGCACATAAAATTTTCAGGGTTTTTCACTCTGTGCCTCGATTGCCCCTGATCAGTTATTATTAAAGCTGAAATTAAAATTGTTATTAGAGTTTCTTCTTTATAAATTCTGTTAAGTTCTTTATTTTTGTTTTCAAATTATTGATTTTTGATTTATTTTTTTTAGGTTTTTACGTGGGACTTGTAAGAGTGAGAAATGCTTATTTTCTCATGAGATTAATCCTGGGAAAATGGCTCTTTGTTCATTTTTCTTACAAAATGCGTGCACAAAAAAAGACTGTCCATACCTGCATGAGCAACTTTCCTCTGATGCTGAATTGTGCAAAGCCTTTGTTCAAGGCTACTGCCCTAATGGAAAAACTGTAAGTGGTTTAAAATTCTTTAATCTATTCTTTGTTGTGGTTAAAAAATTCTTTAGTTTAAGTTAAATAATGAATTTGTTTATTTTGTTTTTGAAACTTGTATATTTGTATTTTTTTAGTAGTTTGGTGAAAATGTTTTATTTTATTATTATTATTATATCACAAAAGTTTATTTTAAAATAAATTCTAATTGCAGAATTGCACAACTTTCACCCTTTACCATATTTATAATTTATATCACAAGTTTGAAAAACCTGATTTTATTTCCCAGGCTTTCAACATACAAGTTATCCGCACACCTGAAAAGTCATGGATTTCTATTTTGAACAAAATTTGTCATGAAATTTCATGATTTTAACTATATATTTTTTTTAAGTCATAGAAAGTCATGGATTTAGGTTGCTGAAAAATCTAATTTTTTAAATAGAGTTTGACCCCCCCCCCATTCCATGGTGTTCCGAATATCTGAATTCGACAGTCATATTTTATTCATGATATAAAATGTTTATATCATGTTCTTTAAAAATTATGGTGCTCTTTCAAAGAATGAAAGAAAGAACATCATTTCTAGAGCGAATTATTTTTTAAACTTCTCTGATTTCAGAATTATTTTTTTTAATTCCAAAATGAGAACAGAAAAATCAAGAATATTTCTTTCCTTTCCCTTGAACAAGAAAAGTATCTTTATCATCATCATCATAATAATTCATCAGGTATAATTCATCAGGAAAAAAAAAAACGAATTATTTGCTTTTATATATATATATATATATTTATACCTANATTTTTTTCACCTATTTCATTGCTTCAACTCTTTCTTTACTATTTTTAAAATTTATAAGTATGAAGATGCAGAGTATAACAGTTTCGGTTATACTTATCATTTCAAATAATGTTATTATAATGTTTTTTTTAATTTAGTGTTGTGTTTTTGTCAGAGAAAACAGTAACTTTAAGTCATGAAAAATTCTTGAAATTAGTCATGGATTTGAAAATCTAAATTCTAGCAGATACCCTGAACATAAGCTCCTTGAATTGTTGGAGAAATGACATCGTTTTCTCTAAACAATGCGGTTTTTTCCGCTAGCATCGCTGGTGCTCTATCCGTTTCAATATCTGAACATTTATTAAAACCTCGTAATTTTTTCTCTGCTTCGCAGATGTTCTTTCCTTTTGTGTTATCAGTCATTAGATACATTTCCAATAATTCCTTTGTGAGAAAAATCTTCCAGTGTGCAAATATTAGACATTAGGCGTATAAATATTAGATATTAATCAAACTAACTCTCATCAGTTTGATTAATGCTTTCATCAAAGCAAGGTGAGAAATAGGCACTTTTTTTCTCAATTAAATCAATTAATGATTTTGCTACCTGCTCTGCTAAGTTTGATTAAAAAGCGCCATTGAATCAAATTTCTAGGCTTATCTATCATCGCCAAAAGCTTTCGCCATTTTAATAGCACATATTTGTTTACTAAATTGCTATCTGTGAATGGCTGCTTTAGCCAGAACAAGAGAAATGAATGCTGAACAGATGATTGGGAAAAAATTCCTGCTTCAATTACTTCTTTAAATTAGCAATCAAAATAATTCAAGATTCTCCTCCGTAGTTGTTATGATACTTTTCTTCATTCAACAATGAATAATGTTTTTTCATCTTATATTCTTTTTGCATGCGTACTTAACATTGAAACTTTTTGCAATTAAATAATCCCTTTCCAAACGGTCATTGAAATTCCTAATTTCCAAAAGTAATGCCATCTCTGAATTCACAAAAATTACAGAAAAAATAAGAATTCTGATATTACATAACTTTAAAGCTAAACTTAAACAAAAATAATAATTAATATTGAAAAAAAATTTTTACAAATTTATAAAATCAAATCTAATGAACTTACACTCACAGCTTTTGAACCTTTATAGAAAAGTCCCAAAATATTTTTTTCTCTTGTAATAAAATAACATTTCAATAGAAATGTCAAAATGATTCTAGGTAATGTTCTGCTAACATGCAAAAAATTATATGTCAATCTGATAAAAGCTTGAAAGTGATGTTATAACTAAAGTATGTCAAATAGTTATTGCAAACCAATTGCAGAATCATTTATTCAAGCTTTCATGAATTTGTAAACACCTAATTTGTCAAATTAATATTAGATTAGGAAACATAAAATTGGGCAAAAATCTCTTTTCATTATTTATATACACAAACTATATGTTTGATAAGTACTTTTTAAATAAACATAAAACTAAACTGATTTAATTTAAACTTGTTTTGTGTACAAATAAAGGAAAATTTTAATATTTGAAAGTTTCACATTTAATCTTATCTTTTTACTTTTTTTAAATTAATTTTAGTCTATTTTGAACATTAAATAATTATATATATATATCTATATATACACACACACATTAATAAAACAAAACTTTAAAAAAAAAATCATTTTTTTTTTTTTTGAAAGATTAAGTATTTTAAATTGTACAAGTATATATGCTTTTTAATTTTTTTCTTTTAAAATTACTGTAATGAAAAATTGATCGGAACCAAAATGGGATGTCCCAAAAATAATTCATTGGAAGTTATTATGATATGAAGTTTTTTATTGATGAATTCACTCTTGAAATTTAAGCTATATTATTGTTGATTGCTACTTTGTCTTTAGTGCAAGAAGGCTCACATTTTGATTTGCACTAAATTTTTACGAGGCCAATGTGATAAAGGCAAAGACTGTATTTTCCCTCATCCCGTGAAGAAAGAAATATTAATAAAGTAAGTATTGTTATTAATGAAGAAAATAATTGCATTTAAGTTAAATGAACATTTTTTCATGCAATTTAAGCTTGTTAATATTTCTACCCTTTAAACACTAAAAATACGAATGAAGAACTTTTGCGTGGAAAATGCATTTATTATCTTATTGTTTTTGCACATTTGACTTCATGACTTTTTCTAACAATTATATAGAGTTAATATTATTTATTTTGTATTTTGCTTGTTTCGAATAATACTTGTCGCATACCTATTTCTACCACAACCGGTCATTTGACCGGGGGGAAATTTATTGCTTTATAAAGTTACGGATCAGAAATTACTGCGTAATGCGATTAATTGCAAATTTTTGCAAAGACTGTTGCGTAGTTAGTTCTATCAGAATAACTGTGAATTTAAATTTCAAGAGAGTACCTAAAATTTTAGATTGGCATGTTTGTGTCAGAAAAGTTACAAAAACTAAATGTTTTTTACTGTAAGTAGCTTATATTTTATTTTGATAGCTTCACTTCATTTCTAACTAACTGTTAGTTTTTATCCAGAAAAATGTCGAAACAATCAAGACAACTCAAGCTCTTAGAAGAAATAATATTAATTATGAAGTCCGGTCATTTAACCAGCTATGGTAGAAATAGATATATATTAAGTGTTGGTATGTTTAGTGTTAAATTTTAGCTTTTGAATTATGCCATATAAGAATTATTAAAGATGATGGAAACCTCCTATTCTGGCGCTTTTTTTCTCCTGTATTGATTTTATGTTTCGATTGATTTTATGTTTGAATGATTTACTGTTTTTATGTTCCAAGAGTAAGAATTGTTTGGTGCTATCCTTGAATTCACAATTTTTTGCAACTTACAAAACTGAAGAAAAAAATGCAGGTTTATTTTTTCACTTGAAATTTCTGATTTTGTACATTTGTGTTTTTTTTTTTTCCCCTATAAAAGAATTTGCTTTCATCAAGAAAATTTTTCTAAAATTATAAAGTGAAGTATCAAAGTTAATCATGGTCATGGTGCTTAGCATTTTTAAAAAGTGCTTAATTTTCCTTTTACAAAAATTTGGGTTTTTTAAATTTTTTTTCGTTACCATGTCAATTTTCGTCACGCATTATGCAAAATCTTACTTTTTACATTGTTCTATTCAACGTTTTCACAATTCATTCAAACACAATGCATTTCGGTGTACCGTCAGTGCGTAGTGTATGGAAGCGGCAATAATTTTACATGTTCGATGAAATACTTGCGGGTTCTTCGTTTACTGAGCTGGGATCAGTGAGATTATTGCCTTCTCATGTGCAATTCTGCTGCATTTTGCAAGACATTCTCAATTTCAGGCTTCCATTTTACACCCTCTGATATCGAACTGAAAAATCTCTCCGTCTTTTTGTGGTGGCTAAATATAATCAAGAAAAGAGTTCTTTGTCAAACACTACTTATTTTATCATTATCATGTAAAGTCTTTGAAAATTATTTTGTCTTTTGTTAATGTATATAGTGCTTAAAAATATTTTGTTTGTGCTTAAGAGGTGCTTATTTTTGCGTTGAAAGATATGCACCCTGATGGTGAATCTTGTAACAATTTGAAAGGAAATATTGCTCTCATATTCAAATCCTAGATTGTTCACTTATCAAAATTTCCAACAAAGCAATATTCACATATCATTAAGCTTTGTATTACTATTTAATTATACTAATTCGAAATAATTGGCAAAAGTTTGTTCAAATGAGGGACTGTGCTGGCAGTTGTTTCAAGCATTATTGAATCTTTTGAAGTCAATCTGTGCTTAAGAATTCCTTTGCAGCACTAAAATAGAAATGAAACTCCTTTAATTATTTTACTTTAAAAAATAATAATCCATTGCAATTAATAACCATATTCACGAATAACACAGCAAGTATTCCTGAAAAATTTTGATCCGTGACTATGAAAGTGTTAATGATACAATTTATGCAAATATGATACATAAAATTCTGAAAGTGATTCTCTGTTAGTATCAAAAGCTGTATTATTTTAATTAACTGAATTGAATTTTTTTATTTTATTTCAATAGCATTTTATATAGTTGCTTTAGTAATCATTATGTTCAAAGGAAGTTACACAGCAAATAGTAAGAATCAGTTAACTAAAGAAATTTTTATACATATTTTATTTCATAACCGTCGTTGAACAGCTGACCCAATTTTGGGCTTACGAGTGATATTGTTCAGCGCCGTACCCTTGTAATTTTGATCCCAATCCGAAAGACAAGGGTACTCCACGATCAAGTATTGGGCGAAAGATGGAACTGATCCGCATTTGCGTTACATGGAGCAGAAGACCACGAGAACCNACGTGATTTAAAAATTCAATATCTCTGTTCATATTCATGCAATTTTAGAACTCAATATCGCGATGAAGAAGTAAATTTTTTCTTGAATTAGTTACTCTAAAGGTGTGATATTCTGTATTACAAGGTAATTTAATTATAAATGTTAGTTCAAAAAGGTATGTTAAATATGAAACATGTATGGTATATAAGTTGATTTAGAGTTTTTGCTCATAAAATTTTCAGGGCTTTTCACTTTGTGCTCCAATTACTCCTGTGATATGGTACCACAACATTTTAATTTAAAGTACTTTCAAAAATATTTTTAAATAATTTTTTCTTTTAGCCCTAAATCATGTTCGGAAGAAAAAGATGAATTTCAATTGGAAACTGTGCTCAGATACTTTGAGTCAAACCCACAAGAGAGTTTATCCTTAGTTGTCCCCAGCAGGGTTAAGTCTTTGCCTCAACAACAAGATTTCATTTCTCTTGAGAAAAGGTATCTTTTTTAGTTTATTAAAAGGGGTTGAATAATCTAAAAAAAAAAAGGATGGATAGTTCTAAAATGTGATGTTTATATATAATACAACAAATCCAAAGAAAAAACTACTTTGACTGCCCCACACGTTTGCAGTGAAATCTCCTTCAGAGTATGAAGCATACTCTGCTAAGTAATCTCACCGATATTTTAATACAGTATATGACCCCTAATCTGGCACTCACGAATTCTGTGAATTTCGGGTCTGTTTCGGAAATTCCAATATGGCGCCCATGTATTACGCTCATTCAATTATACTGTTAATTTTAGAAAAACCAATAAATTTAGTTAAGTTTTGGTAGTAGATTATGATGGGGTGAATCTAAAAATGTCCCATCTTAAAAAATTTTATTAATTAAAATAATAATCTATATAATAGAATTTCATTTGTTCTCTTTTTATTCTCTTAGGTAACATTTTGTTTTGACGAGAGATGCTCACCTCACAAAAAAAAAGAAGCTAACAAGGAACTACAAAAAAAAGTAACAATTAATACTAAGAAACTAACAATGAATAACTACAAAAAACAAGCCGATAACTAATAACGATAAAAAAATAAGTAAACAACTAATAATGATAACTTGAGGTGAAACAAGTATAATTTACATGGAATAAAAAAACGGCAAAAGGAATAGAATTCATTTTGTACCTCACATGGTAGTTTCAATGTCAACTGGGTTTGGCAATGTGGGGACAAACCAATAGTGCATTTGCACAGCTTTCAACAAGTTTCTCCCAATTTGCATTTCTTTCTTTTTTTTTCTTTTTGTTCATTGGAAATGCAGGTGTTTTTACTTTTCACTTTATTTTAAACTGCTTTAGAAACAGATGTTTCCTTTGGCACAGATTTTTTTTTCATGCTTTTTTTTATTATTATTAAAAGATAAAATAAAGTTACTCACTTTAACAGAATAAAATTCCAAATAAAAAGAGAATATAACTGATTTTTTTTTCTCTTACCAATAAAAATTTCTTTAAAAAAAAAAAAAAAATTAGAGCGATTGAGTGCTGAATCACAAGAATAATATCCTTTTGCTTTCGTGGTATCATGTCTGTTTATTTGTGTCCATTGCTTCTCATCTTGCCACTTTACTTGATCAGTTTGAATCTTTGCCAAGTAAAGAAGAGTATAACTTAAAATCTTTACCCTTATTCGTCTAAATTTTGAAAAGAAAACTAAAACTTATTTCTTAGTGAGACAAATAGCAGTGAACAAGAAAGCTTTTATGAGACTCGCAATAATTTTCTTGATAAATCATTTTTGTATTACTTTTATAACAATTCAATAGTTTTGTTACTTCCTGTGAAATATGTTTTCAAATGCATACAAACATTCTTTGCAAGTAGTCAAATAAACTTCCCCCCAGTGCGGGTGACGCAACCCGATCAGAAACTTTGCTGTCACCCGAATATGGGTGACATGGCAGACAATATGTTCAATTTTATACTTAGATGGTTTTTAAATTTTTAAGTAAAGCTTGATCTTATAAATAAGTTATATAAATTTTTCTGCTTGCTAAAATTTGTTTCTGGCATATTTTTTTAGAGTTTTAAAGGTTTTTTAAGCTAAAAGATGAAGAAAGAAAAATCTTATGAGTCAATTTAAAACTATTCTTCTAATATACTTACATACTCGTAATATACTGCATAGTCTTGATTAATTTGTTTATGTAGATTAAAAGGGGCACTTTGCTAAAAAAATTCTGATCAGGTTTTTGTTGCTACTATGTGAATTTCTTAATGATCTTAATTATATGCTTTAAACAGGTTAATTAATTACTTCTGCTCCCTGTGGCAGAATTTTTTCGAGCTACCTGCTACAAAACTGTCTAGCACTAATATCTTTCTGCAAGATACTTTTAATAATGACAAAAATACTTGTTACTAATTTAAAATAACAAAAGCGTTTTGTTTACAAAAAAAACTATAATTTTTTTAACTGAACATGCAATAATTTTTTATTCTAATATTATGGGTGTATTCTCACATTTCGTTGGAGGGGGTAACGCTCAAATTATTTCCTTCTATGCCTTTTGTAAATAATCATCACAATAAAAAAAAATAATTTAAAATCATGTAATCTGTCATCGAAAGTGATGACAAAATCACGTGAATTAGACTCCTCAAAAAACTGCATAATAATACTGAAATGCATAATAAATAATTGTAATATCGTATAAAAAATATCAGATTTAAAAACTAGTGAGAAATCAATAGTTGCCAAAAATTAGCTAGAACCACTGCCTTAAAAGATAAATATTCGAATGCACGATTAGAATTTTCCATATTGTTTGAAATATATCGAGATATTTAAAAGCCATGTGAAAATCAGTACTGCCAAAAATACAACCAAAACAATAAATTGATTTACGATACTTTCGGCGTAAATTAAGTGCGTCAAAAAGTTTTTATCAAAATGCATGGTTAAAATATTACGTGTAAATTTCTGTAGAAAAGAAAACTAAAATTTTTTTACTTTACAAAAGAAGAATCTTTCTGCAAGAACTCTATAACAACGCTGCGATTCTGCCACGGGGCTTCTACTTATAAACTAAACTCAAAAATTTATCTTTTTTTATTTTTATTTATTTTTTTTTTTTAATTTATTTTTTTATTATTATTATTATATAAATATGTTCCTCTTTTAACTATGTATTTAAATTTTTGGCTATCAAAATTTTGGGAAAATCTCAATAGCATATGTTTAATCTCCTTAATGTAATTTTTATATATTTCGTTTTTCTTTATTGTTTTGGAAACTAATCTCACAAAAAAATATTTTTTACCTACCTAGATCAAACAAAGATAGTTATGTGGAAAAAAATTATTAAAAATTAAATTGAAAAAATTGTATTGTTAGGTATAAAAACTTCTGTATCATCATAACTGATGGATAAGTCTTGGAAGACTATAGTTCGTCTACGGCAGTGTTTCTTAACCTTTTGATATGATGGACCCCTTTTAAAAGTTTTTAAAAAGTCACGGACCCCCCGCCCCCCTCCCGTCAAAAAAATTATAACAAACATCAATTATTAGAAAACATTTAATTTTAATATTTTAATAGTATGCAAAATTTTTAATGTGAAGGTTGTTGCTTCTTTTCCTTAATTAATAAATTGAATTGAGGGATAGTTTTCGACAAAGCAACGCACATATCATGTTCAACATTCAATCGATTTCAATGTTTTGTTTTTATTTTCACAAGTCTGGAAAATCCCGCTTCGCAAAGATACACTGTAGCAAACGGAATTATAGCTGCCATAGCTCGCTTTACAAGCAATGGGTAGGCTTCTCTCACAAAAGACCAGAACTCTCAGAGTCTTATTGATTCGAAATCCATTTTTAGGAAGGATTTTGTTCTAATATCAATAAGCACATCTTTGGCAAGGTTCATATCATCGATAAAGCCAATATCACAAGGAAAAGGATTACGAATCCACAACTCATCTTTTATATTTATCTCATCCGAATTGAAATATTTTCTAAATGAAACTTGAAGTACTTCTAGGTGTTTACAGATTTCATTTTTCTAGTTATTCAGTTACAAATTATCTTACCGAGATCCATTTTCAGAAAGTACTTCGTCCAACATTTGAAAGTTTGCATATATCCCATTTTGAATTCTATTTTTCCAAAGTGGCATTTTTAATAAGAATACTTGTAATTTGACATCAGGGAACGTCATCAGGGGGTTGCCCCTGATGGTGCAAACTGAAAGCCGGTTGATGGAGGATGTTAAAAATATGACAGGGATCTTAGAGGGTTATGTGCAGTCTGCGCGGAATTTGAGGTATCTCGATCACGGGGAGGCTTGCCGCTCACAAATCACTTGGTTTCAAATATGTATGTATTTTCACCTTTTAGAAAAAAAAGATCAATGTTATTTAAATATTATTGATCAAAACGTTTTAAAAATTAGGAGTAGTCGACGGACCCCTAAAATATGACCCATGGACCCCTAAGGGGTCCATGAACCACCGGTCAAGAAACCCTGGTCTACGGTAAGAACTCCCCCGCCACAAAGTTTAAGGCCGTCTGCTGCTATAGAAACAAGAATAGTGCCTTTCAGGGAAAGTATTAGCTTTTCTTCACTCTAGGGCTAACACAATAGACAGATGAAAAATATGCCCTTTCTCTCACCGACCCCTTAGCCCTACTCGAAATAGTTGTGCCTCGTTACCATAGTCACTGCCACGGGTCCAGGCGAATGGTTGGGGTGGGATTCTTACTTTAGACAAACCATATAATTGTCTTCAAAAAGGTTAGTTTCTTTGGAAGCGAGAAACTTCTTACTATTAATTTGTTTTTTAAAAGAGGGTGCAACGATTCAATTTTAAATGGTAAAAGAAATCAGGTGAATCATTTGCGAAAATAAGAAGTTTAATTTCTACTTTTTACTTTATTAAATTGATTTTGTTTCATTAAAATTTACATTCATTAACTGCTTCCCTTACCAATTTTTTTGAAGAAGCAGATTTATTTCATTAATAAATACAAGGAACTGAAACAAAACATAATGCACAAGTTTTAAGTTGAAATGTAAATTTTTTTATGTGTAAGAAAAAAACATTTAATTTACCATCAGTTTACTATCCCGATTAATCTCGGTCAAATGTAAAAAGTCTTTGTATGATATTTTTTAAAACAAGTGATAACACTAAGTGACACTTTCCAGTGAACACCAGTGAAGTGATACGCCATTTTTTTTTCCTATGTAAATTCAGCAACCATCGTGTATATACAATCGCAAAAAAAAACATGTGTACATTATTCCCACTTACCAACAACAAAACTTTGCAAACTTCCAATCACAGCAGATTTTCTTTTTTGCCCCTGGCCAAGTAAAAACATGATAATACCAGGGCCTGATTATCGCCTAGGCCCAATAGGCACGGGCCTAGGGTCCACACTTTCTGGGGGGGGGGCTCAAAAGTTAATAAAAAAAACAACAATATTGCTGTTTCGTTTAAATACTGAAAGAAACAGTTTTTCTCAAAAAAGGTTTTTTTTTTCACTTCAAATTTTCTTTATATTGTGATAAGCCAAACTCGTGAAAACATTGCACTAATCAAATTCGAAAGTGCAGCTAAATTTTAATGGGTGCAATTTTTACTCCAACGTCTTAAGCAAATGCGACGAGAATCCATGTTCGCTAAATCTCTTATAAATGATTAATGTCAACAAGAACTAAAAACTTATTCTTAAAGCTGTAGACGGAAGGCTACAATCTTTAAAATAATTCAGAATAATAAAATAACCACAAACAGGTGAAATCAGTGATTTTTGCTAAAAGTCACTGATTTCACCTGTTTGTGGTCATCAAACTATTTTTATTTTCACACAACATTTTATATTTTGCTTTAATATTTAGATGCGTAAACTTTATCTTACAAAAACAATCTTCAATTGTCTGCTTTTAAAATTTTTCAGAATGTTTCTCTTGAATCATGCAGTTCAATAGATTCTTTTTATTGTTAGGACCACTCTTAAGAAATTTAATTTCAAAATATTTTGTTAGGGGCCAGGAAAATTTTGTGGGCCTTGGGCCTGAATTTGTCTTGATCGGTCCCTGGATAATACAAAGCATACTAATTCTGCAAAGCCCGAGTTTTCTCAGGATAGTAAATATTTGAAATATATTTATACCTGAATCAACTCTGGATAATAAGGGAAGCGGTTAATTAATGTGCTGGCTGTTAATTTGTGTATTTATACTTGCTAATCACTGTTTTCTTTTTTATTGTTGCAGTGCCACCTTATTCTATTTTTGATGTGTCTACTAATTAATGTGTTTATGCAGGATAGTAAGTTATAATTGTTAAGAGATTCAAATGTATTTTCATATTTATTTATTTACAGATTTATTACATGTGCAGGTTTTCTTTTTAATAAAGTGATATATCATTTGAGTTGGTGTTTGATTCTGTGAACCCAATCTTTCTGTCCTAGAAAATAAAAAAGTTTGCATTAGTTTAGATAAAATCAATAATTTTGTTGGAAAATGTTTCAGCCCCCAACCACTTCAGCTTGTGGACATAACAATAGAAATCACCTAAACAATTCTCTTATAAATACTGTATTATTAATTAAGAGAGGGTGACCTATTGGGTGAAAAGCAGTGGAACAGTGCAAAAAAGGGGAAAAGAGATCACCCTGAATAACTATTGATTTTGGATTTTAACATTTGGGTTTTAATCTTAATGGCTTAACATTCTAACCTCAAACATGCTATACTTCATTTCACCTTAAGTTGGCACTGGAGAGGAGGGCAGGTAGACCAGATTACAGCCATTGTCATGGAAAGTGGGTTACTCTTTAAGTTGGTTGGGGAATGAGGTAACAAAAAAAAGAGAGAGAGTGGCCAGTATTGACATTAAAGAAAACAAAATGCCGAAGTTTTTTTTATTTTTTTGCCATGAATCTTACTAAAGTTTTGAGCAAAATACAGAAAAAGAACACGATTTTTTAGAGCATTTCTAATAATTATTATTTTAAAATACTAGTTGTAAGCTGATTTCTTATTATGGTTTTTAAAAAGCAGATTTTCTTATGATTTTTAAAAAACAGATTTTCGTATTATGATTTTTCAACTAAACGAAACTAATTTAAACAACAACAAAAAAATTATACTTAAAAACATTCTTTTTTGCTTAAATCTAAGTTTAAAAAAAAAGAAATGCATCGATGCGCATAAATACTTTGTTTTAGGTATTTATTTTTATATGCTACTTATTTTTTGTAGATTGCTGTACATTAATTTATCCCACATTGGTGTTTTGTGGAGGAAGGAAAAGTCAACATAGGCAAGAAATCATTGATCATGAAAAAATCATACTTGTGTTTTATAATATTTACTGTTCTTTTTTTTCTTATTATGATTTTTTAATTAAGCAAAACTAATTTTAAACAAAAAAAAATTTATATTTAAAAAGATTTTTTGCTTAAATCTAAGTAAAAAAAATTCCTAGATGCTCATAAATACTTTGTTTTAGATATTTCTTTGCAATTTTTTTTTTTTTTTTGTAGATTAATGTACATAAATTTATCCCACATTGGTCTATATTTTAATATTTACTGTTCTTTTTTCTAAGAGACAAAAGAACTTACCTAAAAAAGATAATTCTCACAAATGGTATAAATTTGGACTTTTAGTATTATCCATGTAGTGCTTGTACGCCCCCCCCTCTATTCAGCTGCCATATCCCACCCTCTTAATCTCAACATGAACTCTTTGACCTATCCTGGGGGTTATTATGTTATTCATTTAATATTTTGGCAATTCCTTCAGCAAACACTTTGTGGGGTCGCCCTGAATTGAAGTCAATCCACAATTTCCCGTGAGGAGAAATTCTACTTGGGTGGTTAGGCACATTTCTTCAAAAGAAAATACATATTTTAGAATATCAGAACCTTCCTTTACTTTTCAGGATCTTTGCTGGTTAGAGGAGGCTTAAGAGAAAAATCCGTATAATTAGTTAATTAAGTATAGTATAATTAGTAGTCTCGAAATATTTTGTCAGATACTGAAATGTCTTAATAATTTCTACATAACAGAAAGAATTTCTCAGCTTTTTTGTCTTTGTATTTAAAAAGTAATAATTAAAATATTGACTGGTTTAAATTAATCTTTCAATGTTAAAAAAGAATTAAGGATTCAAATTTTTTGTCTTTTTTGAAATTATTTCAATCCCTATACATTTTATTAGTGTATGACTAACGGATTTGCCCAATTATATTATGGAATTTGTACTTCAGATGATATTAAAACATTCTTTTAATTAAACAAGAATAAAATTCCGCCACCACATTATGAAAGTTCCTATGAAATGCGAATTGTACTTCAGAGCTGCACATGGTGCAAAAGACACAAATTTGAATTTTTGCAGAGATTGAATAAAGCGAAAACAGTTTTTACTTTTGTCGTTAAAAGAAAAAGGAAAAAAAGAATAATAAAATCACATGTTGTATCAGCTACACGACAAATGTGCTCAACTTTCATCAGTTTAATAATAATCACCCGTCTATTTGAATTTTTTCATTCATTCTGAAGGGAAAAACAATTTCATTAAATATTGTACATATGAGGTTAATATTTAGAAAATTAAATAATAAAATAAAATTTTCCTATACTGGTTTAAATTTGGTTTTTTTTTTTAATTCATGAATGATTGTAAAGAAAATTTTAGTATGGCATTTTTGGAATATTTAATACAATTCAATACAAAAATATTATCAAAGAATTTTGAGAACTTTCATGAGAGAAAATTTATTCAAAGTATTTAAGTTAAGATCTGCTTACTCCTAAAGTAATTGAGAATAAGCTTATTTTGCATATAATCTGATTTTTTTTAAAACAATTAATTACATTTCTTCAACACTTGTTTCAAAGGGTGTGCGGTATTGGTCCTCGTTAAACTGTTCTACCATAAAGTGCTCGATTTCGCGTGCTGGTCGCGGGGGTGCCATCAGAGGATCAAACCTCAAGGGATGTTTCCCAGACCGTCGCCAATAGTCTATTGTGCAGCTCTAGTGCGACGTAAATGATCAACAACATCAAACTATTATGAAGGAAAAAAAAACATGATAAATATTTACTAAAATTTATTTTTTGTATGGAATTATATTTAGATAAAAGAATTTTATAATCGTGTGCAAAAATTTTTCAATTCCCTTAAAAAGCTCTCAATCTGTAGTGAAATACAAAAAAGAAAGAGGGAAAAAAAATATATATAAAATTTGAGGATCCAAACTTTGGATAGCTGACCCGATCCAACTATTGGGACCATATTCCCCAAATTACAGCTACAGCTACCTAGTCTATTGTGCAGCACTAGTGCGACGTAAATGATCAACAACATCAAACTATTATGAAGGAAAAAAAAAACATGATTAATATTTACTAAAATTTATTTTTTGTATGGAATTATCTTCAGATAAAAGAATTTTATAATCGTGTGCAAAAATTTTTCAATTCCCTTAAAAAGCTCTCAATCTGTAGTGAAATACAAAAAAGAAAGAGGGAAAAAAAATATATATAAAATTTGAGGATCCAAACTTTGGATAGCTGACCCGATCCAACTATTGGGACCATATTCCCCAAATTACAGCTACCTCCTATATTACGGGGGTTAGAAAATCGAATCTGTTTCCTCTAAATATAATGTTAATCATAAAATACCAATTTTATAAACCTGTTGAATTCGGTTACTATACCGTTAGGAAGGTCTTTTCAAGACAAAACCATTATAAAAAGGAAAATTATTTTTTAGTTTCAAATCTAAAAGTTTTTGATCGCGTTATGGAAACTGAAGGAAATTATAGACTTTTTTTTCTATCGGCACATATATCCACATTTTAAAAAGTCCTAATTGAAAAAATATACAGAAATTTTTTCTCTATATACATGGATTAACAAAAACAAAGTTGCCTTACTCCAATATGGACAGGTCCCTAGAAAATATAGCTATATTATGAATAGAATTCGTTCTTGAATATTTGGCCTATGTATTCATGACGCCATGTAATCATATGTGACAAAATTATGACAAAGAGTAATAGTTTTTTTTATGAAAGAAAAATGAGAAAAAGTCGAAGCATATTTGCTAATTAAAAAAAAAATTCTTTTTAATGGTTTGTCATGGAAATGAATTAATTGCTACGGATTTCTAAGCTGATGTTCATAGCTTTTTTATTAAATTAAATGCGTTTTTTTATTAAATTAAATATGATTTTTTTATATAAAATAACGATTGCATTTCATTTTTTAATAAAAACAAAGTTGTTGAAAACCCGAAAAATTCCAAGTTCCAATTTAAAAAATTTTAGGGTCTTAATAATTTAAAAAATATAAATTAAGAACAAAATCCATGCACACAATAAACGTAAAATTATCAATTAAAGTACTATACAAATTAAATTTTATATACGAACATAAAAAAAGGCGATTTTTATGTTACCATTCTTATAGAAGAAGAATTCTAACTGTATATAAACATAAAATTTAAATGAATGCAATCATTTACTTACCTCCTTATAAATAAATTTACTTTGTGTTTTCTTGTTTTCCAAGGAAAATTTTTATTAAGAATAGGAATTATTGATATCACTATTTATGTTTGAAAAAAAGGAATGTGCAAATAATTTTAATAACTCTTAGTTAAATTTTAATTTCAAAAATTGAACAAAACAAAAGGTAACAGAAAATTTATATCTGAATTAAAAATGGTTCATTTAAATGACGCAATTAAATGAGTTAAAAACTGGAATTTAACTGCAACGTTTTACGTTTGTCTCAGAAAAAATCTCTTGACAAAATGACCTAAGTATATGTCAACAAGAGTCATCCCCTTGGATGGACCTTAAAAGCTTACATCTGTTTTCCTGGAACATCTAGATAATTTCTAGTTTAAGACAACTTGAAGGACACATAGATGGTACTGTAAATATAGGACATTTTATAAAAGCACAAAAGAGCCCAGGGTCATAAAAATGATTAAGGTAATTTAAAGAAGGAAAGGATAATTTTCCCATGGTGTGAAAGGAGATGGCTATCTTTTGAGGAGTCAGATAACTGTGGGTGGTATGAAGGTTTTAACACCTTCATACCACCCACAGTCAAAAGATGCTTTCAAATATATCTATTAGTCTCAGTGAAGGATGCAAAACAGTGGTAGTTATTTTAGTTTTCTGAACTCTTGTTATGTTTTTTTATGATGTGCTCCTCTTCTCTTTTCGTGTTTTAGTTTTAATTTTTTTTAATAAATTAAAAGTTGTAACATGCAGAAAAAAATTTAAACAAAACCGAAGTATTTTTCTTGGGGGATTTCTATTTCAATTTGGAAAATAGCTAGTAAATTGGAAAAAAAAGTAGTTTGTTTATCTGAAATTCTCAATTTTATTTTAGCGAATGTCAAATTTTCAGAAGGGGAAGCGCACATTATCTTCCATCTCAATTAAATTTCAGAGATTTTTCCATTTGGAAAATAGCTTTAAAGTTGAAAATAAGTGTTAAATATAAATTTTATTCGACTTTATTCCTGCGAATGTCTGAAATTCCGAAGGGGTGAAGTATATTCTTCACCCCCTCACTTTAATTTAAGAGGAAAATAAAATTTTCTTTTTGGAAAATAGCTTCAAAGTTCTTTATATCAGAAGAATAAGTTTTCTATCCCCTTACTATAATTTAAGAGGAAAATGAAGTTTTCTATTTGGAAAATATCGTCGAAGTTATGAAACAAAACAATTTTTTTCTTGTAAAATTTCCAACTTTACTTGATTTTATTCTATGTCTAAATTACAAAAAATGAAAAGCAAATTTTTCACCCCCTCACTTTTATTTCAGAAGAAAATAAAGCTTTCTATTTGGAAAATAGATTATTTTTTTTTACTTACCAATTTTTATTATTTTTGAGCACTTTGAAATTTCAGAAGGGGCGAAACACTATCTTTGCCCCTTCTTTCACTTTTTTTTCCCTTCTAAAATTACCTATTTTACTAAACTTCGTCTTGGCGAATAACTAAATATCAGAAGAGGCAAAGCACATAAATGTTAGAGGAATATAAAGTTTTCTATTTCAAAATTGAAAAAAAAATTTTTTTTTCAAATTACTGATTTTACTTGACTTTATTTTTGTGTCTAAATTTCAGGAGGTTGTTTTTCAGTAGATGTCGATGCAGTAGAAAATATCAATATTGCAATATATAAATAATAAATATCTTTTTCTTCATATTTTGTTTCCTTTGTCATTCAATAGATGTCGCCACAATAGAAAATATGAATGTTACAAAATATAAATAATAAGTATTTTTGTTTTTTTTTATGTATTGCTTAATTTGTTAATCAATAGATGTCGCCACATTAGAAAATATTAATATTACGAAATAAATATTTTTTTCTTGATATTTTACTTCATTCGTTATTCAATAGATGTCGCCACAATAGAAAATATTAATATTATGAAATATAAATAATAAATATTTTTACTTGATATTTTCCTTCATTTGTTATTCAGCAGATGTCGCCACAATAGAAAATATTAATATTGCAAATTATAAATAATAAATATTTTTTTCTTGATATTTCTCTTCCTTTGTTATTCAATAGATATAAATAATAAATATTTTTTCTTGATATGCTGCTTAATTTGTTACTCAATAGATGTCGCCACAATAGGAAATATTGATATTACAAAATAAAAATTTTTCTTCTTGGGCACAACAGCCTTACAGACCAATTCCGTCCCAATAAGTTTTTTTCATCTTGATCTATTCTGTGCCATGGCCTTCCAGTTAGTTATTCCTATTGTCTTTAGGTACCTCTCATCTGCGTCCAGCCACCTAGTCGGTGGACGACCGCTTTTTCTTGTACCTTCTGGTTAAAGAAAAAGTTACTTTTTTTCGGGGTTTTGGTCTCCAGCCATCGAATGCGATTGGCCTTAATAACATGAACTATGTCTGGTTGTTTATACTTTTTATATTACTCATGACATGATTGTAAAGGGGGTGCCATTTGTTACTCTCATAGACTGCTCCAAAAAATCTTCTAAGTATCCTTCTCTCAAAAATCAGCAATCACAGGCGGATCACTACATATATGATCTCACTACCATATAGATCAAGAGTGTTTTGTATATGTTAATTTTTGTCTTTTAAGAAATTTACTTTTTAGTTGGCTTTTTAAATCAAAGTAGCAATTGTTTGCCATTCGCGATCGCAACACTCGAATACGCCATCTGGGGAGAGACCGGTTTCATGCCTTTAGCCCTTCTCCCTTCCCTCTCCTCCTCTTTTCAGTTACATAGCAATGTACTACGATATTTTCCCTTTTTTTTANTTTGCCATTGCTAAACAGCTATCGATTTCAGTATTTATGTCATTTTTGCAGGTTACACTAGTCCCGAGATATCTAAATTCATCAACAGCTTCAAATTCATAATCATTCACATACAAGAGCATTGCCTTAGTGAGACCTCTATTTATCTCCATATATTTAGTTTTGTCAGCATTAATGGTTAGTCCCATTTACTAGCTGCTATTTCAAGAGCTTTGAAGTTCTCCACTACTGATCGTCTAGATCAGTGTTTCTTAAGCTTTTTGGTACTATGGACTCCTTTTAAAAATCTTTAAGATGTCTCGGACCACCTCCCAGTGAAAAAAATAATTGCAAAAAACATCAATTATTAGAAAACATTTAATTTTATTATTTTAATAGTATACAAAATTTTTAAAACTAAAATGTTTTATGTGAAGGTTGTTGCTGCTTTTCCTTAATTAATAAATTGAATTGAGGGATGGCTTTCGACAGAGCAACGCGCATATCATGTTCAACATTCAATCGATTTCAATGTTTTGTTTTTATTGTCACAAGTGTGGAAAATCCCGCTTCGTTAAGGAATTATAGCACGGAATTATAGCTGCCATAGCTCTCTTTACAAGCAATTGGTAGGCTTCTCTCACAGAAGACCAGAACTCTTCGAGTGTTTTTGAATCGAAATCCATTTTTAGCAAGGATTTTGTTCTAAGATCAATAAGCTCATCTTTGACAAGGTTCATATCATCGATACAGTCAATATCACAAAGAAAAGGATTACGAATCCTCAACTCATCTTTTGTATTTATCTCATCCAAATTAAAATATTTTTTATATGAAACTTGAAGTACTTCCAGGTGTTTACAGATTTCATTTTTCAAGTTATTCAGTACCAAATTATCTTCACGAGATCCATTTTCAGAAAGCACTTCGTCCAATATTTGAAAGTTTGCATAGATCTCATTTTGAATTCTATTTTTTCAAAGTGGCATTTTTAATAAGAATGCTTGTAATCTCTCAGTTGCATCCATGATTGTGATATCTGGCCCTTGAATTAAAAGACTTATATTGTTCATGTGGTTAAAAATGTCTGCCAGGTAAGCCAATTTATATGAAAAATCTTTTCTTTTTTTTTTAAATATTCGAAGAGTGGGTAATCTTTTTCTTCTAGAAAAAGTCATACTTCTGTTTTAACATGTCACCCTCTCAGACTATGTAATTCCTATTCATGCGATCTAAAAATCCCCCATCGCCTAGGGTGGCGCCAGTAGGGGCAATTGCACCCCTGTCGGGCATGGTCAGCCCCCCATCGGGAAAATTTTAAAGTCTCCTCAGGAAAATAGTCTGGTTACACTTTTTCTAAATTATATCAAAAATTCATTTACAAATGCCTAATAAAAAATTTTGCAGTTGACTTTTTATTTATTTAAGAATTAGTAACAAAAATTGGAAAAATATATTGTAAATTCTATGTAATTGTAGTTTCACTGCACTACTCATAACTTTGCCCATACATTGTTAAACTAGAGACCGGATGCGATTAGACATGGGTGAAATTAAAGTATAATAATAAATTTAATTTTTTTAAAATTTTTTCATCTTTTTTTTTTAATACTTATGAGGAAATTCATTTACTTATTCGAATTCAAGATTTATATTTTAATCAACGCAATAAATATGTAGTCGGGGGAAAAGAAAAACAGTAACAAAATATTTTTAACTTATTATTTTTTTATCATTTTCTTAGTAGTAAAAAGATTGTTGATTGATTCAGAAAAACAATTAAACTGTTCGTATTCAATATCTTAAAATATATATTAATCAACATAGCAGATTCTCATCGACTTATTTTATGTACAGTGCATGAAATGGAAAACGAGAACACCTTGATTACTTTTGATTTAATCATATTTTCACGTACAAAGAGTCAATACCATATTTTAAGTTACGAAAATGAACAGAAAAGCACATTCTCTTCTGGATAAACATACAAATTTGTCTATAGTTTTAGGTTTTTAATTTTCAAAATGCGGAAACAGCCGCAATCTGGAAGATATGATCTGAAGTTATGGCAAAAAGAGAGTTGGAAAGTTTGGGTCCTTTAATTTTAACTTCACTCTTCGATTACAGCCCATTATCTCGGGAACTTTTTGAGTGTATTGATAAATGTTTGCATAGAATTACAAAAAACATTTTATGCGCAAATTTTTAAGTAAAAATAATTATTTGTTATTAGTTTATTAAATAATAGTAAAATATATTGAATTGTATGTTCTACATATTTTCACATCCTTTTAATTTCAAAATACAAACTTTGAGAGCAATCGATCAATTCGTTTCCGAGTTCAAATTTTAAAAAAGTCAGTTTGCTTAAAATTTTATTTATCTCGAATTATTCAACCGATTTTATTCAAATTTTGTATTTCACAATTTAAAATTACCTTCCATAAAATTATATATAATTTTTTATATCTTGCTATTTTATGTTATCCGTCGTTGAACAACCGACCCGATTTTCGGGCTTACGACTACTAATGTTCAACACCATAGCCTTGTAATTTTGAACCCAATCCAGAAGACAAGGAAACTATTGGATAAGTACCCACAGAGATTTTGATTTGTTATGGGAACATGGAGAACTTTGCTTCTCGACAGATTTAGCGTGCATCAGTCGCCATTTACTACATGGGGATTTCAAAAATCGGGATTCAGAATTTTTCCAACGCATATTATAAATATAAAAAAATATTAAATATTTTATAACTATTTAAAACTATATTTTTTGCATGGCATTACCTTTGGAAGAACGAATTTTTGCAATTGTATGAAAATTTTTTCGATTCAATCAAAAAGCAAAACGTTTTTAAGATAGGACGAGATTGAGATATTATCATTGAACTATTATTTCGAAGCTATTACTATGCAATTACTATGAAATTACCAAAAGAGGACAAAATGAAAGATGTTTTTATTTATTTATATCTGATATTGAAAGTGAACATCATTTCTCCTTATTTTCCTCTTTCAATCATGATCCTTAAAATTATCAAAGCAGATATATATATATATCGATAACCACCAGCTAAATTATCTTTCTATATAAAAAAGAAAAATTTTTTTGCTATTATCAGCAATATTGACATATACTTCAGATGAATGTACAGTGCGCAAAAAAATAATTTTAATCTTCAGTTCGAATCTTCATGTTCTAGGATTCATTCTTAATGGTTCGAGAGGGTGACATCAAATATACTAATTAATTAGTCCAAACGATAGGTTAGGAAAGTAGACATGAAAACGTTATCCGATTAAACATAAATTTTTTCGACGGAGCCCCCAAAATATAGTAGTTTCAATCTAGAAATATTGTTTTAATAGTTTTTTTTCAGGAACTTGCTTAAAAGGACGCTTTAATGTTAACTTTAGTTTTTGCGTATTTCAATCTTTTTTAAAAGATAATTTCATGCAAAATGAAACTTTTAGTAAACATTTATTAATACTCTATTTAAGGGAAATCGAGAAACTTAAGAAATGTAAGGTGTACAATTTTTTTATCATTTGCAATTTTAAATGTCAAAATACAAAAGTTAAGCAAAATCGGTCAATTAAGTCCTGAGAAATAAAATAAAAAACCTCTTATTTTTCGAAATTTGGTCCCCTAACTTCTTAAATTTTAGTGTTCATTTTTTGTGACTTAAAATTCGTAACTATGAAAGCAAATTTAAATCGTAGAGGAAAGAATGTTTCGCGTTGACAAATGGTAAACAATAATCAATTAACCGTGTTATTCGTTGCATGCAGGCGCATGTCAGTATGTAAAAAGCTGTGGCAGGGCGAAACAGAAATCATGGTAGAAAGGGTGCTTTCAGCTTTGCAGAGAAACGAAAATATAGGCAGACAAACAGCAGCCATGCGTGGCAATTTTTTTTTGAAAATGAAAGTTAGTTAATATTCGTTTCTCGGACGCAAATTAAAAATTTGTAAATTGAAAAATAATTACAAATTTAAGCTATATTGTTTGAATCTTATATTTTAAGCCGATGGACTTACTCTTTTTCTCAAATGGAGAAATTAGCATTTTGCCGGACATAGATGTTCACTTTAAAAGAATCTTTGAAAAGAAAAAGGAATCGCAAGGAGAAATTTTAAATGTCTCTTTGTATTTATTTGCTATATATATTAACATCGAGTCCCCTGATTACAATAGCCTTTTTTTTTGTTCGTAAAATTATACTATGTAACAATTTAAAAAAAATTCGAATTTTAAAATTTCATGGGCATAACTATTTCGAACTTAGTTAAAAACGGGGTATGATATTTTTAGATAGAATACGTGGATGCAAAAAATGTACTTAAAACTTTATTTGCAAAACATTTAAATGATTCGAAAGCCAATTGATGCATATAAAAATAACATTTTATATCAAAATATTCTTTAAATGTTTTGTTAAATGTGCATGAAATTTCAAATTTTTATTATCGAATAATTTTTGCGTTATGAGAGTAAGAAGCGTAGAAATTTTTTGAAATAACGGTTACTGCTACAACTATTTTTCTTCATTACAGAAGTAATTTTTACAATTACAATGTATGGTAAATTGCACCATACAGCGCAAAATATATCGATAACAGAAAAAAAAATAGATTTAAATTTACATTAAAAGGAATCTGCACATTATGGTATCAATATTAGTGATTTTAGATTCCTAGAAACACAACTGAAAAAAATGTACAGTATCGTGAGAAAAAAATGTAAAGTATAAAATTCGTTTTAATTTAAATATTTTGAATTAATTTGTTTGAGCCCCCCTGTCGAGGGAGACTTGACCACTTGTCGGGCAAAGTCTGGCGGCATCCTTGCCCATCGCATTTCGTATCAACAATAACGAGATTTAAAAATCACCCCTCGTGATTCTTAGTCATGAGATTTAAAATCACAAATTGCGATTCGTATTCTGGCGTTTAAAATATTATAGGTTGTTACTCTTTCTTGTAATTCAAAAATCATATAACGGGATTCATATTCATGTGATTTAAAAATTACAGCGCGATTCATATTAACTTGTTTGAAAACTTATACGTTGTGAGTCTTCATCTCGCAATCTAAAAATCACACATATCGATTCATATTCACGCGATTTAAAAACCACACATAGCGTTTCAATTTGAAAATTGCACATAACGATTAAGTATCAAAAAGTAATGTACATTTTAATTAATTGATGTGTATTAATTGTAAATAGTAAGCGTCAAGTCAAAAAAAGTATATCTTGATAGTTTTTCATTATTAAGGAAAATAGTTCCTTCAAAATTAATGTTTTCTTTCCTGTCTCAACCCCTGCTAATTATAATTGATTTAAATAAAATAAATCTTTTAAAGTTGAAATATATTCCTTACTAAACATTGAATCTTATTTTAAACCGATAGGGTTCTGTTTTAATCATTTTTAACTAGAGTTGGCAAGGTTTAGGACAGCATGGATTAATTCGCGGTTTAAACCCTTTGTCAAAAACCCTTTTATTCAAAATTATATTACAATTTAAAAAAAAATATATTGTGAAAAATGAAAGGTTAACAAGAAACAAAATAAAGACAAGTTTTTGTTTTATTTAAAAAGTTTATTATATTATTTTTAATATTGCATTATTTATCCTTATGCAAAAACATAATTATCAGTATCAAGAGCATATTTATTTATATTTAAAGGATAAGGTATTCACTTTTGTTTTTCATTGCATTGTGGAGCTCCAAAAGTTATTCATCTTTTCCCATTATATTATTTTCCTTTAATAAATTAAAGTAAATAATATAAAAAGTTTAAAATATTTATTACTATGTGTAATTATTATGACAGTTTTAGGCAGTTTAGGATATTAAAACCCACGTGTCCTGTCCAAAACCAGTTTAGGACATCCAAAACCCTGTTTTTAACACCTATAAATTGAAAATAGTTAATTGCAGCTGTTAAAAATGTGTGGTGGCTAACTTATACTCAGACTCAATTTGTTAAAATCAGATGAAAGACGAATTGATAATTGTGAAGCAACAAAAAAGAAAAAAAATCACAGAAATTTCATAATGTTGATCTTTTTTTCTTCACATCACCATGTCTGGCTGTCAACTTACAGTTCCATATTGGTAATAATGTGGAGCTAATTCATATAGCCAACTGGGTTCAATAGCTGTTATGTCTCGCATGTATTCTTTTGTACTGTGCAAAACCTCATTAAAAACAACCCTGAAACAAATGGAATCAAAGTATAAATAATTACACTTAAGTCAAATATTTCATTATCGATTTTTAACAATTTTTCTTACTTAATTGAAACAATAAATGTTGCAAATTAAATAATGCTAATTAATCAGAAAAAATAAAAGCCCTAAGTTGCAAACAAATAAAAACAAGCCAATAAAATAAATAAATTCAAATATTAAATGAATATTCATGCAATGATCTCTAAAAGCAGATTTTACAATTCAGGTCTCAGTCAATCTAAAAAGCTTAGTTGTATACTTCCCTCTCCTTAGTTAAAACGTAATGAATGAGTTGGGTTGAGTTTTTACCAGTAAAAACCATGAGAAAAACCTGGTAAATACGATTAACCCATGTTTATTTATTTACAGATATTGTGGTTTGTTATTTACAACTGCTGGGAATATTATTCCATACAAAATTTTCATATAATAGTCAAGAATAATTAGATAATATATGTTTATAGATGTGTGTGTATATCAGCAAGTAACAAACCATTGAACAAGTGATGTGAAGTAAGATATCTCCTAAATTGTAATTGCTAAAATAAAAATTTCACATGAGGCAAATCTTCTCACTATTAAAAATTTAGAAAACTGATAAATGTATTAAATTTTCAATAACAGTCAATAAGAATTAATTAAATATTAAATTTTTGTTTATACATTGCCTTATTGTATTATATCAATATTGTGTACTATAACTTTATTACAGCTGCATTTATGTACAGGAAATAACCAGAAAGTTCAAATAAGCAGAATTTTATAAAATAAAAAAAATAAATGTTAATTTTTTTTATTTACAAAACAACAATGGGAACATTGAAAATATTCAGTAGTGACAATGCAAGGATTTGTTTTACCAGTCTTTTGTCGTTTATAAAATTAGATCAGGAAATTTTTTTTATTTTACTTATTTCATTCTGTATGAGCATTTTTAAGATTATCATTTGTACAAATTATTTTTCATGTTTGAAGAAATCAGAACAACAACAAAAAGGAATATTAATGATGTAGACATTAAGATAAAAATGTTATTACCAGGTCATGAGACCAGGCCACTGACAACATATTAATACACAAAAGTTTTAGTTTAGTTTATCATTAGAAATTAAGATAAAAATGTTATTATCAGGTCATAAGACCAGGCCACTGACAACACATTAGTACACAAACTTTTATAAATTAATTTATGATAAACATAAAAAACAAGCCTCATAGTGTCTGAAATATAAAATCAGGAGAAAATAATACAAAATCAGACCAGACAATTTTAGCACAGAATCCCATCGTTAGCGCCAAGCAAACAACTGGATACGACTATCAATTTACAACAAAAATAAACAATAATGGTGACATCTTTTTATGTAATATTGTTTGTTAATAAAAATGAAATAGTTGAAATAGTAGAAAATGAAATATGACAAGAAAATTCAAAAATGGATTTCGCGATGAAGAATTAAGGGAGCAAAATTATTTATAAAGTAAAACCTCGCTACAACAATATTTTGAGGACCAAATAAATATATCGAGTCCCTACATAATTTGGGGACACAATAAGATTTTTAATGTTACATATGTATTATGCAAAAAATCAATTTACAGAGTGCTAATTATGGTTAAATATTAAAAATATTTGAAATAAATTCAGAAAATAAGATCGTGAACATACCTGAAACCCGTTTTTATTGAAAATAATATGATATTTTTTGTTTTTAATTCATTTTTTTGGCTGTCAAGTCAGCCAACAAAGTATGCATTGATTCCAAAGGACGGAAATGATTATCGTTTGTGAATGGTGCTCCACCCACCCCTTAGAGAAAAAATTCTCAGGTGTGATGCTTGTGGTCATTTGTGACTCATGATCAGCTTTTAACATGAAGGAAATGAAATCAGACATGAATGACTTTTTCAGAGATAAGGGAGACAATACGAAGATTGGAAGCTCTTGGGGTGGTGGTCAGCAGCCAGCCTTCTCGTCAGAAAAGATGGAAAAATAAGAATTTTTAAATTATTTGAAAACCAATAATAAATGGATAAAGTAAGGCTTTTACAGAGGCTTCAGAGAATATCGTGGAGTTGAAAGGACATTAATTCATATACGAGTTGGTCGGGATAAAGGGTGTCATTGTTGTATTGGATATCGTAGTAGCGAGAGTTCTCTGTATTACTTAATATGATAATAAACATGCCAACACTTTACAATTCAACATACGAAAACCATTCTTTTGTATGGTTATGGTATGTTTAGTGTTAGTATGAGAGTTTTTGAAGCGAGTGAACCCGTGAGTGATTAAACTTACCACTTGGGTGAGGAACAAAATGTTAAGACGGATTCCGGATGGATGTGAAGACTATGCTCACCACGCACTGTCTTATACACTCCAGTATAGTGTAAAAATGCAGCATTTGCAAAGAATGCTGAAACTATGCATTTTCTCAAAGAGTCTTTATCAGCTGAAATTGAACAAGTAAATTAAAATTCAGTTTACATGCCCCACTGCATTTCAATGCAAATCGAGTCTTACATAACTTTTGCGTTGAAATGCAGCAAGCAGAACTTGTAAATAAACTAAAATAGTTTTTTTGCAAATTATCAATAATAAATAATTTATGCAATTTTACCTAAAATTCATATAGATTAAAGAAAATGTAACCTATTGCTTATTTCTGGGTCAGATGACATGAAATCAAAGAAAATAATGACATATCTAAAATCTTTTCATTTAAAAGCGCTGATTTATCAAGAAATAGAGATGGAATTGCACATGAAGATTTATTTTTATAGCAAAGGCACAGCTAGAGTTTACAGTGATCCCAGTGTAAACCATCATCCAAGTCCTTGGATGATAGTAGAGCATGTTCTATTTTCCATCCAAGTTTTTTCTCCCTTAACCAATCAGCTTAAGTTTTGTAATGCCAACAAGCAGGCATCAAATTTTGTCATTTTGTTGTCCGTTTTCATATATTTTAATCCAAATAAATTAATCTGTTTGTGTTATAATGATTTTTTTCGAATTCATGTAAGCATCATTTTATGATGTTGAATATGAGCAGGTTTTTCATCCAATCAATCAGTGACATTGCATATTGTTGACGAATCATTAAATTTCTTGGTAAGAAACATTTTTCCAAGTTCACGGATTGCGTAAACAGGCCTTTAATCTTTATACTTATGAACAAGTAAACAAAGTGAAAATATATTTCAGTTTAATATGTTAGTAAATTGCTATTGCTTATAAAATTAGTTGCTAAAAAAATATTTTAAGTGCAAAAAAATATTTTCAGTTCAAAGCTCTTTTATCTTAAAAACCCTTCTGTAAAACTAGTTGCATAGTGTCACCAGTATCTCATCATTATAATAAATAGATTTTCTTTTGTTTCAAAACATTAGAAAGACATTTTATCAAATCACCCAGTTTACAAAATATATTCTTGCATTGAATTAAAAGATACAAAGGATTTTATAGTGTTTTCTACACTAAGAAGACTTGCTACCTTTTTACAATATACAATTACAGGTAATAATCTATTTTGTTCATATCTGGCTTACAAGCATTGGGGGGCTGGCAAATCATAAATGGTATAAATGAAAACAATGAGTAAAATAAAACCAGTAATCATTATAAAACAATTATCTTGTCCTGAACATATTTCTTTGAAAACTTAGTCTCACTTAAAAAGTATTTGAAACTGTTGCATCTTCCTTCCATTAAATTAAATTTTTACCTTGCGATAGATGGGGCAGTGTGCGTACCTGTAAGGATACATAGCTTTTCTCATTAGTCTTTTGTTTGATGTCGTTTTGTTAAGTTTAAAATAAAAAACTCTAAAAAGAATATTGCCTCGCACTGATTCATTTCAAACCAATAGCCAAAAAGATCACGAGACGTAACAGAAACTTTTAATAAAATTTTTTTAAAAAACTAGTGGACCCCATGGCAGGATTTTTTCAAGCTATCTGCGACAAAACTCTCTAGCAGTAATATTTTTCGGCAAGGTACTTTTATTAATAACAAACGTATATGTTACTAATTTAAAGTAACAAAAGCGCTGTGTTTACAATATATAATTTTATATATATATAATTTTTGTTTTAACCCCTTAAAGCACAGATTTTTTGAAAAAAACCGGCCAAAAAATCAATTTTTTTAATGTAAAAAAACACACACTTTTTTAATGTAAAAAAACACACACTTTTTTAATGTAAAAAAAAACACACTTTAGAACACAGAAAAAACACTTTTTCAATTCTCGATTATATTTGAGTGTGAAAAATGATAGCAGCATAAAATACAACTTCGCTCAAATTATCTCGAGTGTGCACAGTTTGGCCTGTTTAGCGCGCTAAAATTAACTCAAGCGCACTTTGTAAATAATCACCACGATAAAAAAAATAATTCAAAGTCATGAAATCCGTAGTAGTAATTGCCGAAAAAAAGATTGACAAAATCACGCTAATCGGACTCATCAAAAAGGGATTACTTAATTGCATTTTCGTTTCAAGATTGAGTTGTTGTAATGAAAAACATCGTACAAAAAATATCGGATTTAAAATCTATGGCAAAATCAATAGCAATAACAGACAAAAGTATCGATAGAATCATGGCCTTAAAAAGCAAATACACAAATGCAGAATTTGAATTTCCCAAATTGTTTGAAATGTATCGAGATATTTAAAAATCATGTCAAAATCGATATGAATAACTTCCGAAAATACAATCAAAATATTACATCGATTTACGATACTATCGAAGTAAATTGAGGGCGCCAAAAAGTAATTGATTATCTTAAAGTATTAAACAAATTTTACGCGTAAATTTCTGGAGAAAACAAAACTTTCTGCAAGAACTCTGTAACGTTATGCGACAATGTCACTGCAATTCTGCTACTGGGCTAGAGAAAGTATCAAAACCAAGCGTCCCTGCTTTACAGAGTAATACAGAAGTCAAAAGGAGCCAAATGAAACACTTATTTAAACACAAATATGGAAATTATTCTTTTAACAATGGACCTAAAATAACTAAAACGAATTTTCACTATAATAAATAGTTAGATCTTATGAAGTGAACATAAGATATAAAGGAAAAAACATTAATATCTTATGAAATGTAAAAGAGTTTAGCTCATATAGTTTGTCTAAGCTAAGAACTCCCCCCATCACAAATTCTGAAGCCGTATGGTGCTTTGGAAATAAGAATGGCTCATTTTAGGGAAGGTAGCTTCACTCTAGAACTAATGCAATAGACCGACTAAAGTTACTCCCTTTCTCTCGACGACCCGAAACCGCTCCAAAACAGTGACCCCCGCACCCCTACTTGAAATAGTCACACCTCGTTACCATGGTCACCGCCACAGGTCCAGACGAATGTCTGGAGGAGTTCTTAATTTAGACAAACTATACATTACATTATTTATTTATTTTGCTTAAAACAAAATAAGTTCTTTGAAATATTACCTTGCACAGTAAATTGTGGTAAACTTTTGTACCAAGCATAGAGAAGGTAAAATCTTCAGGTTTGTTTACAATGAAAAGGATAACCAATCGAGTTTATAGTTTGTCTAAAATAAAAACTCCCTGGACCAGTGGCGGCGACTATGGTAACGAGGTAAGACTATTTCAAGTAAGAGTGCGGGGTCCTTGTTTTGGAGTGGTTTCGGGTCAGGTCCGCGAGAGAAAGGGAATCTCTTTGGTTTATTGTGTTAGTTCTAGAGTGAAGCTACCCTCCTTAAAATGCGCCATTCTTGTTTCCATAGCACCAGACGGCGTCAGACTTTGTGGCGGGAGGAGTTTTTACCGTAGACAAACTATACAGTGATATGATAGAAACAGCAATTTTCAATAGTTGCAGACATAATTTCTAATGATCAGTCCTATAATTTCAAAATAGTTTACAGAAATACATTTGCTTCATTTGGATTTACCATTGGAAACTTTTTCAAGATAAAAAATCGGATCAGCAGCCATCATATTACTGCATCTAAGAATCATCTCACAAAAGTATTTAATCACATTTAGATTTTAAATGTTTTGATTAAAAAATAATAATAATAAGATTTTAAAAATCATACCTTTATTAGCTGCAGGAGGCAGTTTAAATTTTTTCAAAAGTTTAGACAGCTGTTCCCTTATTTCTATTGCTCTCAACAAACCCTTGTAGTTCAAGAAATGTTGATCACACCAATATTTATTTTTATTCTAAAAAAAGTTTTCAAAAAAATTTTTTTTTAATATGTAGAAAAGCCACTCTGATAACAAAATTATAAAAATTAATATTTTTAAAGTAATCAATGGAGATTTTTTAAAAATAATAACTTTTTAGAATTATTGCTTGGGTCTTTAAAATCAACTCACTTCAGTAGGAAATTGTTTCCAATTTAATGTTAAAATTAGTTATATTATCACTAAACATACTGTTTAAGAACTTTTGCATCGAAAATGCGCTTATCGTTTTCGCACATTTGACTTCATCTAATTGTATACAGTTAATATTCTATTATTATTTACTTTTTGTATTTTGTTTGCTTCAAATAATTCTCGTCGTATACCTATTTCTACCACAACTGGTCATTTGACCGGGAGAACAATTTATTGCTTTATAAGGTGATCGGATCAAAAATTATGATGTAAAGCGGGTTCAACGTATTGCATTCGATGAGTTGCACATTTCTGAAAAGATTGTTACGTAGTTAGTTCAATCAAAATAACTCTGAATTCAAATTTCAAGAAAGCACATAAAATGTTAGGTGGGCATTTTTGTGCCAGAAAAAGTGACATAAACTAAATGTTTTAGTAAGTAGCTTATATTTTATTCTGATAGCTTTACTTCATTTCTAACTAACTGTTAGTTTTTACCCAGAAAAATGTTGAAGCAATCAAGGCTGCACAAATTCTTAGAAGAAATAATATTAATTGTAAGAAAAGTTATAAGAATTATAATTCTTATAATTATAAGAACTATAGAAATAACAATAATTGGAAGAAATATGTTTGCAGAAAATGTACAATGGAAGCTCTTTGTATATACAAAAAATGTATTGAGTGATGAAATAAAATTTTTTATTCTTTGTGTTTGTAATACATAAAAATTGGCAATAATATACAGTTTTGTTTAATTATAACGAAGTTTTTTTAGTTTATTTCCTTTCTAGCATCCATATTTCATACATTCAATCAAGAAATATTAAGTCTGGTCATTTGACCGGCTATGGTAAAAATAGGTATATATTAAGTGTTGGTGTGTTAATATGGAATATGTTTAGTGTTAATATGGACTGATCACAGAACAGGAAATTTAATTAAATTACCCAAAATATAATTTGAATTTAGAATACATAAGAGTTCAATATCGAAAGAGAGAAAAAAGTCAGTCAAAGTTATAAAAGTTATTTTCTAATGCTTGATTTTGATTCAAGCATTCATTATTGTATTCCAGTTACAGTACAATACATATTCACTATAGAAATTTATAAAATCAACAAAAGTTTGTGGGAACGAGGCATAGCATTCTCACATTTTTACAGAACCAAAGACAACATCAAAACAATCAGAAGATAAAAATAAAAAAATTTTATTTTCCGGAAAAATGATAGAGTCACAAAAGCTGCGTGACTAACTTAAAAATAAATTAAAATTCAAAATAGTATATAACAGAGTAGTAGTAGTTTTGTGGTTTTACAGACACATATATATACTGGAGAAAATGTGCGATGAATAATTACGACATCAGTATCCTGCAGTCAGTTGCAGTTAATTTCTGACAGCAGAAAGAATATCACGATGAGAGGTCGCAGGTTCGGTATTCCGATCCGCAGGTCTGATCTAGCGAACTCTACAAGTTTCCCCAAGTCAACCAAAAATTTACTCTTACTTTTGTATTTTAAATTTCAGTAATATAAAATAAATTTTATATAATAAAAAATATTTGCATTGAATTACATCACTTCACTGCTATTTAGTTGAATCATTTAATGTTATTTTCTGATTTATTTATTCAAGTAATATTTCTTATTTTTAAGTTTAATAGAGAAGTATTTTATAATATATTTTTTACGCATGAATATGGCATAACTAGACATTTATAATTAAATTTATGACATCAGTTACAAAAAAATCAGGAAAATTCAATAAAACTAATCTGGAAAATAAATCAGGGATTTTTTTTATTATTTTATTGTCTCCAGCCACCTTATAATGACAATGATCGAATGATTTGAATTTTCAGAAAAGGACTTAAGAAAACGGTTTTTCATTTCCTTCTTATGGGGGGAGGGGGGGAGGGGGAGGTTTTATGGTTTCAGAAAAATTTATGTTTTAACATATTTTTTTGTGGACATTATTTTTTTTAACTCTCAAATGTAAAATTTGTTTTAGGAAATGGAAGGAGAACTTAACTTTGAATTTGATGCAAGCAGTTGTAAAAAATAGAAGTTACAAACTTCAAAACAAAACATTTTACTTATTTTGCATAAAGATATTTAAGATTAAATTTGTTCCCACGAAATTTCGCTTATTATTTCTCGTTCCACAAAATTTCTTTTAAATATGTATTCAAACAAAGAATAATAATAACAGGATTTCTGGCAAAGTTTTGTATAAATTTTTTCTGGCTATTCAGACTTCATGCTAGAATACGCAGAAACAATTTTTTCTCTAATATTTATTTTTACATTTGCCAAACCAATAAGAGTATAAAAAATGTCTTATTCTTAACAATATAAAATATTTTAATACATAAGCCTCAGCAAGTAACATGAGAGATTACAGATTGCATAAAAGTATGATAAGACTACCTTTAGGAATGAGTTGTAGACATTAAGAAGTGTAAGAAAATCACCCTCTTCCACAGCAAATTTCATCTTTTTGCGTTTCTAAAAGAATACATAAAAAAACAATTGGGTTAAGACAGATAAAGCAAGAGCTAAAAAAATGGTAGTTTATAGCTAATATTTATAGCTAAGGTAGTTTATAGCTAAGTTTGTATTTCAGTCCATTTAGATTGGATTTTGAGTAATCTTTAAATTTTGAGGATCAAACTATTTAGTTATTATACTATGCTAATTAATTAGTAGAACAGACAAAAAATTGAGATACAAAATCAAACTTATGAATAAACTTTTTCTGAATAAACTTTCAAAATAATTGGATCTCCGATCGTAAGATATTGATATAAGATACAATCTATAAAACATGAGTTTATACTTGTTATGTCTTTACTTGAATTAAATTTGAGAAATTCAATTGCGTGACTTCTTCAGTTGACCTTGAGAATTTGGGGAACTGTTTCATTAGAAAACATGCAATTCAAAGAAATAAATTCTTAATTGCTGTTACCACTCACTGTAAATGAAATATTAATTACAGAGTAGACCAGCAGTTTCTCATTGAGCCATTATGAGAAAATAAAGAATGCAGTCAACATAAAATAACTTGAAAAAATTTGAAATGTAATAAAAAATATAAGACAGATTTATTTTCCTATAATGCAGTGTTTCCCAAACTTATGACTTTTGTGTACCCTTTCTAAATTTTTTGTAAAGCTGTGTACCACGAATAAAAAAAATGAATGTATTTTCAACTAGAAACAAAATTGCACAAAAATTAAAAATCACAACTGGCTGTTGACACCACTAATTATTAACTGTTAATTCTGCAAAAAAGTAGCCAATAGAAAAATACGTAATCCTAAATTTTCTTGGCTATCTTTGTTTTGAAATAAAAAATTTTTAAATTTTCGTTTGTTACAAGATATTTCGCATAAGAACGCGTACCCCCACTAAACTGTTCCTGTACCCCTGGGGGTACGTGTACCACACTTTGGGAAACACTGCTATAATGCATAGAAATTTTGGTCTGATTACACTCTTTTTTTTTTCTCAAGATAAACAATAAATTTTTGACATTTAGTACAGATTGCTCTTTTTTTTCTTCTTCTTTTCTGTAAATTAGTGAAAGTGTGTATTCACAAACACTGAT
>NC_092207.1:1465786-1636571 GCF_043381705.1 Parasteatoda tepidariorum
TGAACATCTTTGTCGGCGATTGTCTTGTCTCTGACAATCTTAAAATAAGAAGGAAGAGTTTAAATTGTCTTTGACAAAAAATTTTGAAATAAGTAGAAAACTTAATGACTATTAAAATTATTAATTAACAAAAGCAAGCAAGCTGAGTATTAACTTTCAAACGGAAATAAAAGCTAATCATTAAAGTAAGCTATGCAATTTATAATTCTAACAAAACAAATTAGCAAAGGATAACTAACAAGAAATAAGCTAACAATTAATAATTAGAAATAAAACTAATTAACAAGAAATCACAAAAAATAATAATTAGTGTAAAAACTAACAGTTGATAACAATGGAAAACAAGCTAACAATCAATAACTAGCAAAAAAAAATGACTGCTACTAATTAATAAAAAATTAGTCGAAAGAAATAATTAATCTCTTAATAAACGTGCTTTTGTAGAACATATTATTTTATTTCACATTCAAAATTATTATCACAAACTATTTAACACAGTGTGTTATAGGTAAGTAAACAACTTTTAAACTAATTCTTTGCATTGTGTGCCGTCAAATTTCGAAATCGTTAAAAGTGTGCCGCAGCAAAAAAGAGGTTGAGAATCACTGTAATAGATCCACTGCAATAGGCTGTGTGTTCGACGGAAGCTGGATAGTACAACTTTTTCATATAAACACATGATTAATGCAAAACTGTTTATTAATTAATAACGTAAAAAATTATGCAAATAGTAGCAGATGACAGCAATTCTCCTTTTTCCATGAATAGTTTTGTACTATTTTTTGCTGTACTGTACTATTTTTTGCGGTAACTATACTTAGAAATATTTTCATTATAAAACAATATGAACTGTTAAAGATCTTACCAGTTCTAGCATTCTACTGGGAACAAACACAAAAATATTTTGCACTTGAAGCATAGCTGTAATAGTAAGAGCCTCCTCAATACAATGATATTCACCTAAAAAAGATTCAAAATTTAGAGCAAATGTTTTTTAGGCAACAATGAACGAAATTACAAATCTCTTCCATTTTATATTTCTATAAACTATTTTTTTTAAAAAAAAGCTTTATCTCTAAATCTCTGAGTTATCCACTCAGATAAAACAAAATTATTATAATGAATAACATTCGTCAGTAAATAAAAAGTAAATAAATATATGCATTCTTGGAATGAAGAGTTTTTAAAGGAACTCTTTAACTGTGAAAAGACATACATATTACTAAAAAATATGCAAGTATGATTTGAAAGTTAATCTAAAACAATTAAATGACATATTCCTTGAAATAACAAACTAGAAGGGAAAAAAAGGTATCTTGGAAATATAATTAACAACAAAGGAAGAACTGATGCAGTTGAGATGTCTGTTACGTAATTCTTGATAAATTCTGGTAAAAACGAAACCATAACAAATTCAACAAAAATTAAGAGTTTTCAATCTAATGTTAAATCTGTCCTAGTACGGCACATGAAAAAACTTCAAGTAGCAAAGTACAGTAAAGTTTCGAGTTTCCGCTTGAATCGAACTATAAAATATTTAAAGGATTTTTTTTGCTTTGGTTTATTTTTTATTTTTAAAACTAACACCGAAAAAAAAATTTACGTTTTATTTTCCAAACACTCAAGAGAACAATCCGACAGACAACACGAGGTTACCGATGAAGTGATAGTCGATAATGAAACTGAATCTGGTGAAGACAGTGACAATGAAAATCAAAATATAAAAATCTCTCATGCAGATGGACTAAAAGCAATCAAAAGTGACAACTACTGGCTACTAAGAATTTTTCTTGCTCCTAAAATTTTACAACTTTTGACAGTCCCTGATAATTATTATTTTTTGTTGAGAAAAAAATTAGATAAATTATTGAATGATAGGATATGCCTATTTCAGCAAAACAATTTCAATAGAAATAAATCAAAAATGTTTTACACGAAAATGCATTTAAGGTTTCATTTATTTTTAATAAAAAAAAAATTACCTGATATGAGAAGTAGTTTTGAAAACATAGGATGAATGGGAAATTCAGCCATTTGGGTACCCAATGGAGAAGTTAGAATTCCATTTTCATCTAAGGCTGAAAATTATTTGCAATAATATCACTAAAATAAGATATGTGTCAAAGAATTTTTGAAAAAAGAGTAAATAATGCACACAAACCTTTTAAAGCGTATAAAAGTTCAATAGCACTAATCACATGTTTGGAAGGTGGTGCCTACAATTTAAAAAAGATGTCTAATAATTAACAAACTACTTTTGCTCACATTTTTATGAAATTTAGGCCAATAAAATATAAGTGATTGTTTCTTGTCACAAAAGTGTGTGTTTGGAAAATGAGTGATGCATTTATTTTTAGTTTTAACATCTCTTAAAAAAATGAGAGCATTTAAAAAAAAATTAAATCAAAGTAACTCTTCTTGCTTGCTTTCTCGTACACACTTTTTACATTAAGTCTTTCATATGGGTAATTTTAAAATGAAAAGATTAAAGAGAAATGATCAAAATGTGGTGATAAATGAATGCATTCTAAAAAAAATTCTTTTATAAAAGGATTTAATTCGTTAAAAAAGTAATAACTAAATGTAATATTTCCTTTAAACAAAAATTTAGCAAAAAACAGAGCTGCTTAAAAAAGTTTTTTTTGGTTTACATTTACTTCAAAGTCTGCAGCAATCTGAGCAGCTACTTTGCCAAAATGAAAACTGTGTTCAAAGTGGCCCAAAAAAGACCTGTAGACAAGTGGCTTGTATAAGACAAAGAAGGTATTTTTTGGACAAATAACATGTTTATAAGAACAGATTGTACAATTAAATGTTAGCTAAGTTAAAAAGTTATACAGTTTTTACAGTAACTCATGTGCAACTACTAAAACCATATGAAAGGATTAAAAAAGATTCGTATTTAAAATCTCTACTTTTTTTTAAAGTAAAAGTTTCCATATGAAAATACAAAAGACCATAATAATAAAAATAATTTTTCAACAGTTGGGGCTCAGTTGTCTCATTGGAGCTAGTGTAACCTAAATTTTAATTTTTGCATACATATCGGCCTGTCACAACTCTTTAAGCGAATTGAAACATTTTTGCCCACAATAATAGAATTTGTTTATTTAAATATAATTCCTTGCAAAAAATAATTTGTAATAACTTTTTAGTAACTTTTATTACTTTATTTAAAAACATTTGGATAAAAGTTTGAATTGTAAGGTAGGTAATTGTTTACAACACTATAAGGATTGTAATATTCGATGACGCAATACAAAATTTAAGCGTAATCGGTATAATAGTTTAAGAGTGGTAATAGTTTTACTAACGGTTAATAATTCAACCATGAAAGATAGTTGATTTAATGAGACAACCTACGAAAAAATTTAATTTAGATAGATCAACTAGAAATACTACAGAAAAAAATAATACTGATTAGGGGACATCCTTTTTTTAAAATAATTGCAGTTGCAATATCATTAATATAAATTTAAGTAGTTGAAACATAGTTGAACCAAATGTAGTGGTTTGCATCACGAGTAAAATATTTTTCTAACTCTATATTCTTCAGGGTACATAGCCAAATCCTTCAGCAAAAAATAAGCACCTTTTCAGTATTTTTAAGCACTCAAAAATATTTTTAAGTACTATATACATTAACAAAATGCAAAATAATTTTCAAAGACTTTAGATGATCATTAGTAAATAACTAGTTTCTGACAAAGAACTATTTTTCTTGATTATATTAGCCGTTATAAAATGATCGAGAGATTTTTCAGTTTGATATCAGAGGGTGAAAAATTAAATCTGAAATTGAGAATATCTTGCAAAATGCAGCAGAGCTGCACATGAGAAGGCGATAATCTCACTGAACCCAGCTCAGTAGACGCACATACAGACTCGCAAATATTTCATCGAACATGTAAAATGATTGGCGCTTTCATACGCTATGGATCGACGGCATGCCGAAATGAATAATTGAAAACGTTGAATAGAACAATGTGAAAACCACACTTTTGCATAATATGTGGAGAAAATCGATGTGGTAACGGAAAAAAAAATCTTATTTTCAAAAAGGGAAAATTAAGCACTTTTTAAAAACAGTCAATGAAAAAAGCACCTTTAAGGGCTTTCAAATAACGAAAATAGCACCTTTAAGAACGTTTTGAAAACGCTATACACCATGTTCTTAAGAGAAAATCAGAAGCTGAGACACGTCTAACGTGTAATATCGCTTATTAATTAGTACAGATGATATTTTAAGTTACAAAATCAGACACAAAAACGTACTTTCTCTGAACTAACATACATTTATATAAACGAATTTGGATTCCTGACCCTCAAAATATGGAGGTTAGCCACAATCTGGGAAATATAGTCTACATAGACTTGGTTGGGAGAAAGTTTAGGCTCCTTAATTTTACTTTTTGCATATTTTGCTATATTACAAGAATTCTTTAAGCGAATTCAAAAAATTTTAACACAAAATTCATTTACCCAAAAGATAATTCCAAGCAAAAACCCTGATTTTTAATAATTATTTATTAATTTTTAACATTTTATTTAATAATGGTAAAAAAAAAAACTAAAATTGTAATGTATGATTTTTTTTACACCATTTTAAAGAGTGAAATTTTAAATGACAAAAAATTTGAGTGCAATCAGTTGAATAGTTTCTGAGTTAACAAATTTTTGAAAAAAGTCGCATATTTAAAATTTAGTTTCTGCAGAATATACTTTGATGGTAAAATTTACTTTAATTTAAAAATAATAGAGAATGATCAATTTTTACTTACAGAAGGAAAATTAAAATGTAAAATATTTTCAATTCCTAATGCTTTGAGTTGAAGTATAACAGGAGCCAAATTACTTCTTTGCATTTCAGGTACAGAAAATTTTGGCAATTTTAAAAAATCTTCTTCTGCAAAACAAAATTATACATATAATATACAAAACTTTGATCAAAATAAAACTCAAAAATAAAGCATTTTTGTTTTATTACCATGCACTAACTATCATGAGAAAATATAATGCTGCTGCAATAAATTAAACTTTTTATAATTTTAAGCTATTTTTCTTCGTAACAAGTTTTAATAAAAATGAAATGAAAGTTTTTAGATTTTGTTTCGAATATATTAATATATCATTTTTTATATTATTTCGAAGATAAAAATATATTATATTTCCTCTCTGAGTACAATTACAGGTTACCATAAGAAAATATTCTGCTTAAAATGGCTTTACTTATCTAATAAATTCAATAAAAAAAAATTTAAAAAAAAGTTTTTAAAAAAAAAAATTTGATGCGTAAAATTGGGTTTCATTATAATCACTGTTTGTTATCCCCTAATTCTACTGTTTAAAACCAAATAATAAACATTTTTTACCGTGAATGACGCTATTTGTTATAGTTATTAATATTATTGTTTGTTATCCGTTAATTCTACTGCTCAAAGTCAAATAATAAACATTTCTTACTATGAATGACCCTATTTGTTATACTAGTAATTAACATTATTGTTTGTTATTCGTTAATTCTACTGCTCAAAGTCAAATAATAAGCATTTCTCACCATGAATGACCCTATTTGTTATAGTGATTAACATTGTTTGTTATCCGTTAATTCTACTGCTCAAAGTCAAATAATAAACATTTCTTATAATGAATGACCGAAATCTAGTGAAAGTCAACAATCACATAGTAGGTTGGGGAAGAATATTTGTTATGTCCTATTTGATATTAATTTATTCATTGATATTTTAATGTTTATTTGATATTTTATTAAAGGATTAAGAAAAACATGAGTGTTTGGAATGCCGAGCTAATATATATGGGGCAATGGCACGTGACCCAGGGGTCTGTCCAGACATTTTGTGAAAGGTCCTTTTTTGTAAAATTGTGAAAAAATTACTCGTAGTTCGTGAATTTGTGCCAATAGCGTCCTGTTATTGCAAAAAACTTTTTCAAGGAGTTTTTAAATTGTAAAGACATACAAGATTACGTTCAACACTGTAAAATTATAGATAAAAAAATTAAATTTTAAAAAATAAACAGCAATGGCTGCTACTAAATTAGAGATGCAACATACACATATTTGGTATTTAGCCTATTATACTGCTGAACGCAGAATATTCATTTCGGACGAATAAAAGAAGAAGAATCTGCCGAAGACAAAATTTAGTTTGTTTACATCTGTCTTTCTTTCCCCTGCTTCCAGGGAAGGGTTTATTCGATTAGCAATACAATAATGAAGATAAACAAATTTGCGAAGGGCCCGATTAAAAGATAAATTATTTTGTGAAGGGTCCGTTTTTAAGTTAAAATATTTCGTGAAAGGTCCGTTTTTATGAAAAGCTATTTTCTGAAGACTCTGTTAACGGACCCAAATTTCCTTGAAACAGATCCCTGACTTGAGCTTTAAAAAAAATTGGTGTAGGGGACACTGGGCTAGTGTAATCATCAAACTAATAACGAATTATATCCAGCATATATTTCGAACCAGCGAGAAAGAGACTATATGATTGGTCACTTTCACAGGTGAAAATCGACATTCTCCAGATTTTAGCCACTCATGGTGACATATATATTAGGAAAAAAATTAAATAAAAAACACTATTGAGTTAATTTTAAAATCTGCAGTTTTTGTCAGTTTTTTGAACAAATCAAAATAACATTAAAAATTATCGTAATAACTTTCAAACAAAAACCAACTTGAAAAGTTATAAAGAGTAAACTTTCTTAGTATCCCTGAAATGAGGAGGCGTGAAAACCATTGATAAGAAAATTTAAGACAAGCAAAGTAAAATAACCAAAGATGCAGAAAGAGCTAAAATGTTTCGTTATTTGACAAAATATCATTTTTTTTTTTCAAAAAAAATTTTCTAGCAAACTAAGTTTATGATCAGAAACAAACTGATGGGAATCATATAAGTTTGCAATAGAAACATCCAAAAAGAGAAGATGATGTTTGATTTTCGCTCATCATAAAATGTCATCCATTTGAAATAGGAGAAGAAATTCATCTGTTCCCTTGTACCACATAGCTATCTATTTTATGCAATTATATTTGCAACTGTAAATTGTGCATATTTATTTAAATTTATATTTCCTTTCACATAAGTATTGCACATTAATCTACAAAGTTTGAATGTAGACCCAATTGAAAATTTTATTAACTTTTTGCAGATTTTCTTTTAATACCATATTACTCGTGATGGTCGGGGGGGAAAATACGACAAAAAACAGATTGAGCATAAAGCACATAAACAATTTGTGAATAATCTTGAATTAAAAGTATATTATTTAAGTACAACATGTATAATAAAAGTATTTGTTGTTTTGTGTTCAAAAGAGCTTGACATTGCATCTTGAATTCAATTAACAATTTGTGAGTAATCTAGAATTAACAGTATATTATTTAAATCCAACATGAAATAATAAATATATTTATTCTGTTTGTGTTCAAATGAGCTTTAGATCTTGACATTACAGCTTGAATTTAGTTAATAAAGGTCAAAATCAAAATTTGAAAATAAACAAATTTAGGATCCGTGTAACTTCACATTTAATAATAAGGAAAATTAGATAAATAATGCGTTGAAAGCATGAAAAATTTAAAATTTTCAATACAATTTTATTTTAGAAATAACTATTTCTCCATTTCACGATCACTTCAGCCAGAAAGAAATTTGAAAATAATCCTCTGGGATGAAATTAAAAATACTTATGTTTAACCATGTTCATAAACTCTAATTGGATGAATATGTGGAAAGTTCATAATATCAACACAAATAAATTTAAAAAGTACAAAACGTGACATTTGAGAAAAAAGGGAATCAAACAAAACTGAAGTGAAAATAGTGTTGCCTTTAACTTAGACTTTACAATAAAACAAGAAAGAAAAATGACTATGAAAAAATTTTCTAGGTTTGGAAAGAAAATTTATTTTCTTTGAGTTTCATGACAAATTGTAAATTTATAAAACATTTCTCTCATTTCAGGAAGTGTATAAGTTAATTTAACCTAAGCAAAGCTTTCAGAAAGAAAAAAAAACACTAAGATTTTGAATAGTTTCAATGCACAAATCGCATTGAAATGTTTATTTTAAAAAAAATATTATCTACTAATCTATAAGCAACTAATTTAATAAAAAGGGGCCAATCAAATATTACGTAAGCACCAGAAATGGGGAGGGTTTGTTATTTGCTTATTTTTGCTGATAGGGGAAGGAGGGGGTAGGGGCATGGTTACAAAAGACATTAAAACAATTATATCATAACTTTCTCATAAAATATAACTAACAATTTTAGAAAAATTTCAAATTTGAAAGAAAAAAATTATTCTGGGGCAAGAAAATGTTCGCATTTTTTCCCCTAAGAATTCATGAGTTTTAATCATAAAAAAAAAAGATTCTTAAAGTATATTCTGCTCAAAATTTCATAAAATGAATTGAAACATACATTTTATTTTTCACAAAATTATATTGTTTATTTGAATTTAATCCTAAAATCAGATTACCACAATAAAAGTCAAATCGATAAGAAAGGAAAAAAAAGGGGAAAAAAAGCATGGGATGTTGTCGAATTGCTTAACCACTTTCTTTACCAATTTGTTTGAAAAAAAATGCAAAAAGTCAACACGTTTTTTTTATTTTATAACTAAATGCTAGGAACTAAAACAAAACATAATACAGAAGTTTTAAGTTGAAATTTCAATTTTTTTTATGTGCAAAAACATTTAGTTTACCATTAGTTTAATATCCCGAGTAGTCTCGGACAAATGAAAAAGTTAAATATAAGTCTTTGTATGATACAAGGGACAACGCAAAGTGATACATTTCAAACGTTAGTGAAGGAATAGGGCATTATTTTTTACTCTTATTGCTATGTAAATTCAGCAACCCTCATATCACACAAAACATCAATACTCCCAAACAAAATTTGGCAATCCTATCACAGCAGATTATTATTACTATTTGCTTCCAGCCGTATAAAAACGTAATAAAATAACACATAATGACAAATTCTGCCAGATTTTCCTCGGAATAATAAATAGTTGCAATATATATATATAACTCGGGATAATCAGGGAAGTTCTTAAGGAGAATTGTTTATTTCTGGAGAGAAAGGGGAATTGCCAAAAACATGCCCTGAAGAAAAGTGGCGCTCTAGAATAAGTAACCTGTGGTCATACCTGTACATAGTCTGTATGCTTTTCCAGACATTACACGGCCAGCACGCCCGGCTCTCTGGTTGGCAGATGCCTGAGAAATAGGAACTATAGCTAAGGAGTCTGTACAGGAGTTAGGGTTATAGCACTTTAACTTCACAAAGCAACAGTCTACAACTTGAATAAGAATGAAATTTTTCAAAATAGGTAAAAACAAAACTTACATAAAAAAGTTCAATACAAACAAAAAATAATTTTTTGAAAAAAAAAACCTACTGTATGTTATGCCACTAATTGTCACAGATGCTTCAGCAATGTTAGTCGAGACAACAATTTTTCTCACGCCTCGAGAAGTGGGTTTAAATGCTTTCACCTGAAATATGCATAAAGGTAAATATAAAATAATCAGTAGAAACATATTTCTTTCAGTAATAAATTAAACGTTATGAGTACAGGAAAGGAAGTCTCCAAATCGGGTCTTAGGGATCATCCATAACTGATGTCACACATTTGTTCAATATTTTTGACCACCCATTTGTCACCAAATGCCACATTTCACCTCCCCTTGCAGAAGTCTGTTCAGGTCAAATTTACTACCATTTAGTGGTACTTTCACAAATTCAACTTTAGAAAAAAAAGGTAGTTTCACAAAATGCTTTTAAAAAAGCAAGTTCTAAGATTTTCCTCCCCGCCTCTTAAAATTTTGTTTATGTAACACCGCGAGAAACGAAAAAATTTTTCCACCGTGAAACTTTTTTCTATATGACCCAGTAGGAAATGTTCTCAGAATGAAAAGAATTTTTGGTGCAAGTTCTGTTAAATGCATGTTGTTTTTTTCTCTTCAAAAATTCAAGTTAAAATTTAACTATGGGCAGTGATTTTTATGGATTTTTAAATTTGGAAATAATTTTAACCCAAAAATTTTACAATTGCAAAATTACTTTTGAGTAAATCGGGAAAAATATATAAAAATTTTCCAGTCATTAAATGATTTTTATTTCTGGTGACTTTTATGTTGATTTTTTAACATAATTTTTAATTTTCACAAATTGTCTATATTTCCATAAAATAGGTACCTCTCAGGAAAACCTAGACAGACTTTTGTCTTGTCAGGAGCGTGCTTAGGGTTTTAGCAGCCATAGGCGAAACATTGAAGCATTTCATCAGAGTTGATCAAAATATCATGTTTTATTTAAATATATATATATCCTAAGCATTGTCTTTTTTTTGTTTTTTTTGCGATCAGATTTTTTGTAAAATTTTTTTCTCATTTAATGATCAAAACTCTGACAAAATGTAAAAATAATATTCAGTATTACTTAACAACAGTACAGCAACCAAAATTTTTAACACCACTGATTATAAAAAGGTTATATTGTTATTTAAATAGGAGAAGAANTTATACCACAACCTTGAATTGAGCGCAGAATGAAATCTATTTTTAGAGATTCCAGCCTAACACATCAGCATAGAATTCAAAAACCATTTTTGAATTCATTGCAATTTGCTTTTCTTTCCACCAACACATTTGAATGTGTAAAGCTAAGAAAAACAGTCATTAAATCTAATCAAAGAATGAAACTAATTCAGAAAAAGACAAAAAAAAGTAATTAACAGTTAAAATAATAAATCAAAATAGAAAAGAGCTTAAAACAGCTAAATCCAAATTTGTTTTATTTTAATTTATAAAGTCAGAAAAACAATTTAAGCAGAAAACAACAAAAATTATAAAAATATAAGATATGTGTGTTAGCAGGACAGCAGGGGAAACACTGCCTATTAACACACAGATAGGAGCCTTTCTGTTGTCAGGGGTGAAACCAAAAACTGACAGTGCCCTCAGGTCCCATAATGGAAAAACAAATAAGAAAAAACAATTACAAAAATTAAAATGTAAATACAAAGAAAAATAAATGACAAATAAAGACAAAGTGGGTAAGTTTAAATAATGAGTAGAAATACACAAACTAAGACATAATAAAGAGACTCCCCAAATAAGAAAAATAAATAAAGATAAAGTTACAACTAGAATAGCCACATCAAAATGAAATATAAATTACCAAATCATTAAGAAAACTTTAGATATAAATCAAGTGCTGACCCCTTTTTCGAAAATCTTGAAAAAATAAAACAGATAAACATTCAATGAGTAAAAATTTTAAAAAGGTGCTGCCATCTATATGCTTCTGGAACATAAAATCCAAAAAAGCATAAAAATCCATTGTCATTCAATTCATACCTGCCAACATTGGGGAAATGAAACAACGGAGATTTTACTAGCCACGTTTATCAGGCTATGAGTAAAGTTTTGATACATCATGCATAATCATGTAAGTCAAAATTGAAAATAATATAAGCACTTACATTTAGTGAAGTAAAAAATATGTATATAAATCTTAATCTAAAGAAGATTTTTTAAAACCATTATTTATAATCACTTAAACTATTTTATTTTATAACCGTCGTTGAACAGCCGACTCAATTTTGAGTTTATGACAATTAATGTTCACCTCCATAGCCTTGTAATTTTGAACCCAATTCAGAAGACAAGGGAACTTCTGGATCAAGTATTGGGAGAAATTTGCCTTCATGGAGGACTTTTAGATGTAATTATCCCGCATCTGCGTTATATGGAAAGGAAAATCACGAGAACCTCCCGCAGTTAGCCTGAGGGCAAGGGAACTCTAGCCCATGATCCGTCTACCACAGAAGATATTTCACGTCAGCAATGTGGTCGGGGCCATCTGGGTGTGGAATTCGTATCGACCAGCAATCGCTGGAATTTGAACCCGGTTCACCTCATTGGAAGACGAACGCTCTATCCCCAAGCCACCACTCAACATACTGCAGTACTGGCAATAGCCCCATCTGTTGAGGAATAAGAGAGGTATTTTTGCCATCAGCGGATATTTTNGGAGACACATTGCCTGTTAACACACATAGGAGCCTTTCTGTTATCAGTGGTGAAACCAAAAACTGACAGTGCCCTGAGGTCCCATAATGGAGAAACAAATAAGAAAAAACAATTATAAAAATTGAAATGCAAATACAAAGAAAAATAAATGACAAATAAAAACAAAGTGGGTAAGTCTAAATAATGAGTAGAAGTACACAAACTAAGACATAATAAAGAAACTCCCCAAATAAGAAAAATAAATAAAGATAAAGTTACAGTTAGAATAGCCACATCAAAATGAAATATAAATTGCCAAATCATTAAGAAAACTTTAGATATAAATCAAGTGCTGACCCCTGTTTCGAAAATCTTGAAAAAATAAAACAGATAAACATTCAATGAGTAAAAATTTTAAAAAGGTGCTGCCATCTATATGCTTCTGGAACATAAAATCCAAAAAAACATAAAAATCCATTGTCATTCAATTCATACCTGCCAACATTGGGGAAATGAAACAACGGAGGTTTTACTAGCCACGTTTATCACGCTATGAGTAAAGTTTTGATACATCATGCATAATCATGTAAGTGAAAATTGAAAATAATATAAGCACTTACATTTAGTGAAGTAAAAAATATGTATATAAATCTTAATCTAAAGAAGATTTTTTAAAACCATTATTTATAATCACTTAAACTATTTTATTTTATAACCGTCGTTGAACAGCCGACTCAATTTAGAGTTTATGACAATTAATGTTCAACTCCATAGCCTTGTAATTTTGAACCCAATTCAGAAGACAAGGGAACTTCTGGATCAAGTATTGGGAGAAATTGGCCTTCATGAAGGATTTTTAGATGTAATTAACCCGCATCTGCCTTATATGGAAAGGAAAACCACGTGAACCTTCCACAGTTAGCCTGACGGCAAGGGAACTCAAACCACATCCGTCTACCACAGAAGATATTTCACGTCAGCAATGTGGTCGGGGCCATCTGGGTGTGGAATTCGTATCGACCAGCAATCGCTGGAATTTGAATCCGGTTCACCTCATTGGAAGACGAAAGCTCTATCCCCAAGCCACCACTCAACATACTGCAGTACTGGCAATAGCCCCATCTGTTGAGGAATAAGAGAAGTATTTTTGCCATCAGCGGATATTTTATAGATAAATTTTTCTTTTTCTTCTAAATTCTTCAACAAGTACAGAGAAATTTGAGAATATACTTTGTTAAAAAAACAGGAGACTTGGGAGGCATGTAAATTTAATCAATTAATTTCCAGTACATGGATTCGTTAACTTTCCTTAGAGAAAACTACACACGACACTCACATTTCTTGTTGGACGCAGATGTGCTGTGGGGCTAAGCCCTGCAGCCACACACTCCTTTTCTAAATGTATACAAAAATGAATCATTTTTTACTTTGGAGCTCTCCATATTTCCGAAATAAAATATTTTCATTATTTGTTGAATTTAATTCTTCATTAAAGCAGTTCCTATTGTTTAACCGCTTCTCTTATCAATATTTTTGAATAAAAATGCAAAAAATTAACATAGTTTTTTATTTCATTAAACATGGAACTAAAGCAAAACATAATACACAAGTTTAAAGTTGAATTTTTTAATTTTTTTATGCTAAAAAAGCATTTAATTTACCATCAGTTTACTATCCCAAGTTAACTCTGCAAATGATAAAAAGTTAAATATTAGTCTTTGTAAGTTAGTTTTTAAAACAAGGGACAACACAAAGTGATACATTTCAAACGTCAGTGAACTGATACGCCATTTTTATTTACTATTTTCTTAATGTAAATTCAGTCACCATTGCACATAACACATGTGCAGTCCCACATTCTAACAACTTAACTCCCAAACAAACCTTAGCAAACTTCCCATCACAGCATATTATGTCTTTGTTTTGCTTTTTGCTTCCAGCTGCGTAAAAACGTGATAAAACAAAACGAACTGACAAATTCTGCTACAAACGAGTTTTCTCGAGATAATAAATATTTGCAATGCATATATACACCCGAGTTAACTCGTAATAATCAGGGAAACGGTTAATATCTACAACACACTGGAATAATAAAAAGAAAATTTTTTTCTTTTGCTAGATAATAAGACACTATGTAAATAACAAAATAATTTAATTTACAAATGACACCACGTGTTCTTACCAATAAATCAAGTTGCATCAAACTTGCAGTAATGAGTGTCAAACATTTAAATGGAAATAACATTCCAAAAAAAAAAAAAAAACATAAGCACATAAATAAGTTGGAGATACATATTTTTTTTTTTCAAAATTAAATGTTAACCAACTTAGGGGGCTTTTTTAGAACAGTTGCTGGACTTTTTTAAAATGTTCTTGCCCCTAGGACTCCAGATTTATACTTATATATATTTTTTAAAATAAATATGATGTTTTTTTCTTTCTTTCAATGGGACCTCTCTAGTTTAAGAAACATACCAATGGTGTTCCCCTCTGAAACATTTTATAAAACAAAAAATGAATACCTGTTCAGACATGGGTAAAGTACCATAGAGTGGAACTACAAAGAACTTCATAGCCTCCTTATTACTTTTCAGATCCGTCGCAATATCTCTAGAAAATATTATGACAGTTTTGAATATACAATCTTATAATGGAATTAATAATTTGAATATAAGACAGTAAACTAAAATAAAATTTGTTAGGTAATTATATAAAATCATGCGAATTATAGTGAAACAAAATTCAAACAACTGTTACAAAGTAATAATAATGGAATTTACTTTAGATATTATTTAAGAAATAATTGCCATGGCAGATACATTTATCTGCCATGGCAATTATTTCTTAAATAATATCTAAAGTAAATTCCATTATTGTTACTTTGTAACAGTTGTTTACAAATTAACAATAATGGTGGCTCAGAGCGTTCACCCCCCCCCCCAAAGAGGTGACCCAGGTACAAAACCTAGCGAAAAAAGTTAAAGTAGAACATGAGTGAGAAGGATAATAAAAAATTAAATTAAATAGCAAATCCTTACATAAGCATGTTTGTTGTTTGTCTAACTTCTTCCTGTCCTGTTAAAAACACTAATATATCACCAGGAGGTTCATTTAAATGAATCTTCATAACTGTATCAACAGATGATTTTATATAATCAGGGACTGGATCTGATGAATAATGTATATCCACCTTATAAGTACGACCTTCAATACTAATAATTACAGCTGTATCTTTTTCTCTGTAAAATATATATCAACAATTAACATAATCAATAGAAATGTAATAATATTTAATAGTACAGTTAACTTTCGCTATACTACAATATCCAATAAAATAACTCCCTCTATTACAATAATGTTTCGTGGTCCCGACCAATTTTCATATCAATTAATGTTATCCTCCTCTCGACATTCTCTGAAGCATAAAACCCCTGTAAAATGATTTTTTTCCCTTCAAATTTCAACCTTAGTTTCTCCATTTATTATTGTTTTTCAAATAATGCAAAAAACTTATTTTATTATCTTTTGTCATTTTCCATTTTTTTCTGACAAGCGAAGACTCACTGCTGACCACCCAAGAGCTTCCATTCTTAGAATTGCCTCCCTAATCACTTAAGAAGTCACAGATGTAACATTCTTATCTGATTTCATCTCTTTCATGTTACAAGCTGATTGTGAGTCACAAATGACCACAAGCATCACATTAATACCTGAAAGGGAACCAAATCTTTCTTATCAAACATAAAAAAATTTGTTAGATTGGTAAAGTTTTATATAAATCCTCCACTTACAACAAATAAAAAAAATATAAATTTGATACATACTAAAAAGTGAAATTACTTCAAGAAGTTAAATATATAGATTAAATGATAACATTGTTTAATTAGCTTCTTTTTTCAAAAAATATTTAAAATTATTTTCAAGCAAAATATTTAACAGCATAAGTAAAACCAATTATCAGAATTGTGACTCATAAATTAGAAAACTACAATCTTGAAAATTGCATCAAAACTCATAAAATGGGAATATACATTTACAGCGTACGTAGCAAGATTTCTTAACACAAAATAAACACTTTTTAAGCACTCATAAAATATTTTTAATCACTTTAAAAAAAACTTAAACGGGATATGAGCAGCAATAAAAATTATTTCTTCCTATTGTTTAAATTTGATTTATGTATACAAAATCAACAAAATGCAAAAAACTTTTTGTCAAGATTTTACATTATCATGTTAACTAGTTTCTGATAAATATTGCAGAGAAAATTGCCAAGATCATGTTTTTTTTCTTTCTTTTTGTTATTTATGAGAAAAATTGACAAGGCAAAGAAAAAAATCTAGTTTTAAAAGATAGAAAATTAAGCACTTTTTACAAAAACCCAATGAAAAAAAGCACCTTTAAGAGCTTTTAAAAGACGTAACTCAAAAATAAGGACCTTTAAACACTTTTTAAAAATGCTATGCATCCTGATTTAGACATGTAAGCTAATTTAACCAACCATAAGATTTACTACATATCCTGTTCACCTTTTATATTAAAATCATACAGTTAATTTCAGTCCCGCAAATGCTTTTGCTGGAAGATATAATCTGGCGTTTCTTAAAACGCTACGGTTAGAAAGTTTAGCTTCTAAGCAAACCAATTTTGTACATCGACGAGGAATAATAGGCGATTCTTGACAAAAAATTAACGCTAAAAGGAGGAGCAAATTTAAACAATAAAATTATTTCCCCATCAACACATAAAAAAATATATATTATTTTTATGGTCGATATTTCTGCATTTTGAAAAGAAACATTAAACAGAATTTTTTTCCCTCCTTTAACAAGTTGTCTTTATACAAAGAAAAAAAAACATGCATTTTTTAGGAGGAAAAAACGAAACCATGTATATTAATCAAATAATGACTACTTAAATGTACGTTTCGAGGTTCGCGTTTTGCAATATATAGTATCTCATTAAAAAGATCTTAAACACCATGCAAAAATTAAAAGTTATCAAAACTTTGACAGAATCATCGCTAATGCTCAGAAGAGTGATTCGAATTTTCCGTGGAATATATCAGGGACAGATAAAACATATAGAGATATCGGTATTTTAAAAAATTATGTGATAGTTAACAACAACTTCCAAAAAGAAAATATCGAAACATCGCGATAATATATGGGTTTATCGGGATTTGAAAAACAATGTGAAAATCACTAGTAACTCAACAAAAAGGCCGATCGAAAAAAAACTGGTTTCAGCACATCAAAAAGAGACAAAGCAATCAATACGCACTTCAAATTTTGTGTGTCGTAATAATTTTAGAGTTTTGAAAATTTTGCCGAGATTTTGCAGAAATCATAAAATTTAAATTTTAGATTAGCGGAACTCTGGGAAAAATTTGCCAAGATATAAATTTTTGATTCACGAATCAACGGTTTCAGGATTTGCCAAAATTAGAGGAAAAACCACATGTCCGCACAAAGCAATTGGCGATCGAAATGGTCAGTTTGCGTAGATTAGAACTCTCTATCTATGGCAACACTTCGCACACTTTCCCCATTAGCGTGTGGTGAGTCATAGGAGAAGAAAGTGTCTGCCTTGATTTTCATATAGATCAAAATCTCTTAAGTTAGGAAATTATATGGATCTGAAGACAACATTAAACATAGTTCTAAAAGAAAGCGCCATGGAAATTTTAAAAAATATTTCTATTAATTAAAAATGAAAAATATTAAGTAAAGGAAAAAATATCGTATTACATTCCTATATAACTGAAAAGAGGAGGAGAGGAAAAGGAGAAGGCATGGAACCAACCTGTCTTCTCCCCTGATGGCGTATTCGAACATTGCGATCGCCTATTTTTAAATAAATTCCAACAATTTTGGGGATGATTCCGTTTTACAATTTCAATAAATAAATTACTACTTACTTATCTGAAGTTTCATTTTTGTTAAAGAATCTAAACATTGATTCGGCTTCAATAGTTGCAGATGATATAATAAGTTTGAGATCAGGTCTCCTCCTGATAATTTTTTTTAAAAGTCCCAAAATAATGTCTCCGTTGAGTGATCGCTCGTGAACTTCATCCAGTATGAGAACTGAATAACTCCTCAGTAATGGATCAGCCATCATTTCCTTGATAAGAACACCTTCAGTCATGAACTGAAATAAATTGTTCTCAACAATAAGAGGAAAGAAGAAACTTAAAAAATCACTTTTTTTTTACTTATAGTTGTATGCTTCAANTTTTATCTATATATATATATCATAATAAATAAATACAAAAAGGGCAAAAAGAAAAAGATTACGAAAAACAATAAGTTTTATTTACTGCGCATAAGCTGCAAGTAAATAGAATTCATAAAACAAGTTCAAAATGTAGAGAAAAAATGGAAAAAAATTTCTGTAATTTTTTCATGTTTTTTCTACATTTCAGACTTATGTATACATACATGTATACAGACTTATGTATACATATGTAATACATACAATCAAACCCCCCTATTGAGAACCTTCAAGGGACCAAAATTTTAGTTCACTATAACCGTGACTTACATCTGTTCTGCAAGCAATTTTAACTAATAGTTCCAATCTCCCCCTTTTTTATTACACATTATTAAAATAAATGACCCATAAAATGAAATACAAAAATGATTGAAAAATAATACATAGTAACGAAAAATGTGTTAACTTTCTTTTTTTTACTCTTCGTTTTGCATAGTAAAGAAATTAGTAATTTTTAGCTGATGAGCAATCCTCAACTTCAGATATGGAAACTCTCTTCCCGAACTTTCCCATAATTTTTCCTGTATTTATGTCATTCCGCTTTTTAAACCTGTCTGCCCAGCCATTCGAGCAGATAAAATTAGTCTCACCCAATTGCTTAGCAAATTCATTGGCTTTTGACTTGAAGCATTTGTACAGACACTGAAAGATTGCAGCTTCTTTGAATGCTGAACCCATTCAATAGCGCTATTCAATAATGAAGCTAAGAAGAAAAAATGCTTGTTGCTACATTCCATGCTATAGATGGTTTTAAAAATCGGTATATGTATTTATTTTACAGTAGAAATTACAAAATTATTACAAAAAAATTAAGTAAATAAATCAGTCAAAGACAGAAAAAATTTCATAATATCCAAGTTCCTCTCTCTTTTTGGTTCACTATATCCACAAAAAATAACATTATACGTGTGCAGCAAGGCAAGGGGAGAACATTTTGTTCACTATATCTGGGAGTTCACTATAAACTGTGTTCACTATAGCAGGGTCTGACTGTATATAGCAATTGATTTCAGTGTTTCTGTAAAACTTCATGAAAAATGTTTCATTAAAAAAATACTATCTTCCAACTATCCATCTCACAATCATCCATCCTAGTAAAATATTAGGAACCAATCATTTCTAAAATCAACGAAGACAATCAGGTGAAATAAATTGCCTGCTCCTTCTACCAGTCATGTTTAAAACTTTAAAAAAAAAAAACTTGATTCTTTTAAATCATGATCTTTCATATTTCTGTAGCTTATTAATAAACAGTAAGAATTTTTGCATTAATCATATGTATCAGAATATATATTTTCAATTACATAAAAAGGGAAGAAGTTCATTTTATCTGGCTTTTTTGTTATTCAACCTATTCCTCTGTTAGATTAGATCAGATAGTCAGGAGCCTACTTAACATACATATCAATTTTACATTTGATTGAAAATGTCTATAATATAGAAAAGATGAAATCAATTACTCATATCTAAGTCAGTAGGAAGAAATTATTTAATATATACTAATATATACTCAAGTCAATATATACTCAAAAAAAAATTAGCATTCATTTAAAAAATTTAATACATTCATTCAACCTTAATCTTTGTTTTTGTAGCATCAAAACAACTTTCAAATCTTATGTTGTATCCAACAAGTTGGCCAAGTTGAACATTTCTTTCTTCTGCAACTCGAGTAGCAAGCTTGAAAAAATTAAATGAATACACTAAATTAATACAATTAGTTACTACTTATTAAATTAATATTATTGTTGAGTCTCGAATAACTTTCATTTTAAAAGTATGTTAAAAGAATTGCACCAGAAGTTGAATTAATAATATATCTTAAAATGTAGGGAGAAAACATATGTGATTTAATTTATTTTATCAAATACACAGGGTATAACACAAAACATTACATAGCTATATCTTTTTCAAATAGATAAACTGTACAACCAAAATAATGAAGTAATAATGCTTTTTTTTTCAATAAAAAAAATTTATTGAGCTTGTATTTTAAACAAACTTTAAAAATAAATTTCTGAAATAAAAAATTCTTTTATAATTTTAATTTTCTAAAAACAATTTTTGGTAAAAATAAAATACATTTGGAACTTAATTGGATTGTAGATATAGAATTTAGATGTATATAGTTTAATAAGTTTTATTTCAACGTTGTAATCAGTTACAGGAATTGCTATAAATTATTAATAAGTCAACCTAATATAACTTAATTACATAAGTTTTATTAGATATTTAAGCCCTGAGTAAAATAAGATTACTGATAAAAACAAACAATAAGGGAGTGTAGGAAATTTTGTTATCAACAAATGGTCATCTTTTAAAACAAATGGTCACGTTTAAAAAACAAATAACAACTTAAAATTGACTTGTTTGTAATTAACAAAAAATGGTAGTATGGATAATGTAAGGTATTCTTTTGAAGCAAGACTTCAAAATATTAAAAAAAACATAATCATTCCATGTTTACTTAAAAAATAGTACAGTAGAGAACCATTTATCCGGTATCCAGATAACCGGGAAACCAGAAAAATTTTGCTCGAATTTCCCGCCATTTTAAACTAGAACGAAAAAAGCGGAAATTGGACCCATCCTTGAAGTTGAGTTGAGGAAAATGTAAGGAAGGGGAAGATTTTTTTCCCCGTTTACCCAGAGAAACGTCATTTCCTCCGTGACCTTGAAGGCAGGGAAGGGAGGAATGTTTTATTTTTTCCTTTAGACCGTCAATCAAACTCAAGGGTGTGGCATGCTGATTTCGTTTTCTGCTTGATTTACGAGGGGGGTGGGGAAAATGCATTGCATGCGTATCAGTGAACAGAAAAAGAAAAGAGAAAAATATATTTATTTGACATCGACTAATAAAAATAAAATCTTTTTCTTTTGAATAAATTCTTATTCTTTGGAAGTGCGGTATCAATTACAAGTTTTTCTTGGTGTGGAATCACATCTGCTGTAATTAAAAATCTTGTTTTTATCAACAAAAAAATAAAATAAAAGGAGAATTGTTTATTATTTTAAACATAGGATTATTTTATGAAGCAGATTGCAGTTTTGTTTTTCTGATTCCACTACGTTTGATTTTTTTTCTTTTCGCGATAAATTTCGCACTCAATAAATTAATTCTTTTTATTCATAAATTTTATCATTAGGTTTTTTTTTTTTTTTTTTTTGAATTCCGTTGATCTTGCCTTGTTTCGGGTTTTAATATTTATGCTAGTGCCTTTTTTAACTATCGTTTCGGTTCGATAATTTTCAAGTGTTTTTATTTAGATTAATAAGTTTTCCTTTTATTTTATCGTTTCCCCCGTATAATTAGGTATGAAATATATTGCGTTATTTAATCATTGGTTTTGTTTATATTATTTAATTTAGGAATTGTAATTATTTTTAAAAAATAAATATGAGAATTTTGTATTTTTTAAACTTGATTTTCTTGTCTAAACTTGCAAATTTTTTTATTCTTTTAAATGTTATATTTCTACCATTTTTTTTTCTTTTTAAAGTTAGGAGTACCTTTCTTTTTTCTCTTACTTTATGCATTACACTTTTTCCTTGTACTTCGGGTTCGATAAAACATCGATTAACGACACTTTTTGGTCGATCCAGAAAACCGGGAAATTCAGATATCCGGGATCGCGATGGTCCCGAGCATCCCGGATAATTGGTTTTCTACTGTAATAACAAAATGCATGCAGTGTTGCATTTTGAGCAAAAACAGTAGAAAATTGGTGGCGATGATTAGGCAATTATTTTAATTCTAATTTAGTACACCAAAGAGTGAAAAGCCACAGACTAGTTACCTTGTGGCTAACTGTTAATTTTGCCCTATATGAAAAAGAATCTCTAAATTGAACAATTCTATTTGATTATTTAAAATACAAAAAGTTCTTTGAGTATAAAATAAGCATTAAATCAATTTTTAAATGATGAGTTTCATACATTAAATAGTAAATTGTACTGTTAAACCATTTTTCTCCATTTTAACAACATATCTTATTGCATTATAATTTCTAATTTCATGATCATGCACGTTACACAATAACATTTATAATTTTCTTTTTCTTTACAAACAACATAAGTTTAAAATAAACACCTTTTTAAATATTGTAACAAAAAATAAAATAAAATAAAGATTTTAAAAATTTATCTATCATTTTCAAGTTAGTACAAATTTTATATGTCAAAAAACTATGCATTTCTTCTAATGTCCCTTAGTTCCTGTAAATTAGTTCAGATCAGTTTTTTGGGTTTTTTTTTTTCTTTTTGGATAAAGTTTGAAATACACACAAAGGTTTGGAAAAAAAAAACTTTACAATTCATCAAAATTTATTTTATTTACAAGCTATCAGACAAATGGTTAAAAATACCAACTTATTTTATTAGGTTCATTATTTTTCACTTGCATCGAAACAAATAATTCTGGACAGTTTATAAGGACTTTGGAAAAACTATTCTTTCTTATAAAAAAAAATGTAGGTAGATAAATTTTATAGGAAAAGTTATTCACAAATATCAGTATCGCTTAATACTTGGTGCAGAAATTACTTTGCTTTTGGACTTAATTAGAAAAATACAACAATTTTTAAAAAATTAGTGTTGCAGAATTGATTTTTAAAAAATTAGTGTTACTCTTTTGGGGCCTTCCTCTTGGCCTTTTATTGAAGGGGGTCGCATTAAAGACTCTTAATGCTGTTCGTTTCAGGCTCATTCTCACTATACTATCTCATTCTACTTAGTTTAATAGATTTAATGACATCATCACTATTAAAGATCTTATATATTTCAAAATTATATCTTTTTCTCCAGTTGTAGTTATCGAGAAAAGCGCCAAAGATGGTTCATAGGACCTTCCTTTCGAAGGTTGCTAATAACTTTTCTTCCCTTTTTGTTAAAGTCCATGTCTCTGAAGTATAAGTCAAAACTGACTTGATTAGTACCTTATAAAGTAAAATCTTCGTCTTTCTTTTTATTAAGAGAAAATATATTTAAAAAATTTAGAAAACTAGAAAGAAAAGTTTGTACATTGTAACAATTTATTGAAATACAAAATTAATATTAGAATATATACTTAAATTAACATGTTCACGGCACATGTATTTACCATGATGGCAGCAACTCTTCTAGGCTGTGTAATGCCAACTATTCCATTATTTTCTAACCATCCAGATTCCAAAATATACTGGAAAAAGTTTGAAAATTTGAAAACATGCAAACATGCAGTCTCTAACAAATATTATAAGCATAGAAAATCAATATGATGATAGTAATAAAATAATTAATTAATGTTATAAATGCTTTGGTATAAAAAATTATTTAAGTTCAAAAATAAAGAAAAAACTTTTTTAAAATTCATAATTTGATTTAAAAGAAATAAGCTTCTTTCATTTACAATAAATAAACATTTTCAGTTAAAAAGAGTTTGTCTAGGACATGGTATGAAAAATACATTGGCTAGGTGTGTAAAAGAAGAGGTTTAAACAGACAAAAATTTCTGATGCGAATGGAAGATGAAAGAATTATAAATAAAAGGTAAATTACAAATAAGCAGTTTTTATCACTCTTTAAGCCTCCAGAAACTGAATATATAATTTTAAAGAAAATAAATAATTCTACTTAAAAAATAGATGCCCCTTTGTCTCAATTTTAGAAGCCTTTTTCAATCCGAATTAAGTTAAGTTATGGATTTAATAAGCAATTTTACACTTTTGAAACACAGAATTAAAAATTTCTTAAGATTTTTTAATACAAAATGAAAGCCTAATGCAATAGAAATAGATGAATCAGAATAGAATAGATGAATAGATGTTTTCAACACGTTCATAAGTAGCCAAGCATGTGTATGGATGGTTCGCCGCATAAAGTCAAGCACAGATTGCAGGGCTATGGGTAAATATTCGTAGAAAGACTTCCTGGCTACTACTTCTGATTGATTTTTATCCCCAAGCTAGAAAAAAGGCTTCATCGACCATTATTACACTTGTAGTGTTCACAATATAATGTGCATTTTAAATTTAAATTTCAGTGAAACAGACAACATAAGAAGCATGCTAAGAACTGCAAGATGCAACCCAAAAACAAAGAACAGTACTATTTAACACAAATATAGCCAAATAAGGGATAACACTCAGAACATGGCAAACCTTACACTTTATTTATGCTGCAATATTAAGTTACTGAAATTTATTTTAGGCTCACAACCAGTTAAATTTATAGATTACAGAAAACTCTTATGAATGGTAAAATTACATGGAAATTTAAACATGAATCACATTAGTAAAACATCCTTGAAGATTAAGCCTGCTCACGCATCGCCTCGTAAGCATAACATAATAACAAATGGAGGCGATATAATTTAAATAAATAATTTCTTAAATAAAACAAGGCAGAAAACTTTAAGATTAAAACTGTGTTAATTTTTTAAATCTAAAATTACTGTAATTTTGTGGAGACATGCTGCGGCTTTATGGTTTAAAACATTAAATTATGATACGTGTGGTATATCTAATGGGGTGGCGTATCTGTTTTCTTTTTTCTTTTTTTATTACTTGAAATTGAAAATTCTATTTTGTTGAATTGATTCTTTAAAATTTTATTATTACTCTCACACTTTTTGTGACTTATTTTTATAATTTACAATCAATTAAAAAAAAATTTACAATACAGGTGAAAAACAGTTTGCAAGAACATAACAATACCGCAACATATGCTCTCCCTTTCAACCTAAGACGAATTCTCCTCCCCACAAATAAATCTCTTACAAGAGTCAATGGATTCTCCTATTGGAGGTGTGAATAAAAAAAGTGAGAGTCATTCTCTAAAAGTGGGGTGAAATGCTTGAAGATCAAGTTTCAGCTGAACTTTATTATTTTTACTCTTCATAATTTAGAGATGTTCAAGTAAAATGATGAATAAAAGAGAAATGTGTGAATTGCTTTATTTATTCTATATTTAACGTTCATTTTAACAATTTTTAGCTGTTTAATTATTTGATTAATTTGCAATTGGGATATTTAAAATTTCTTTTAAATAAAGCATTCACGATAATTTCATCTTTTAATTTTGCACAAAACGAGATTGTTTAGTTTTTACATCTATTTTTTTAAAAATTAATATAAAGGTTTTTAACTGTTTATCATTTGATAGGTTAAAATTTAAATTTAGTAATAAGGAATGGGTTCGGGATTGTTTTGCTTAATATAACTTAGCGTAAAACAAGATTTATTCTATTTTATTTAATTACTTTTTTTAAATATTGTAAGGATTTTCAGCAGTTAAGTTATTTGTTTTAATAACATTTAGGTATTTCAAATCAAATTAGGATAAAGCGACCTGATGAGATTGCATTATGGTGCAATTTAGCGCGTAGTAAGATTTCTTTCTAACTTATTTTAATTATATTAAGGTTCTCAATCACTCAGTTAACATAAAATTCGAGTATTTTAAATTAGTATTTATTAATGTAATGCATTTGCAATTGTGTTGCATTTGAATTGTGCACAATTGTACACGATACAATTTTGCATACTTTTGAAAAGTTATGATGAAAATTATTGAAATACATAATTTCTGATTTTAAATAAGACCACATGTATTCGTTTATTGTATATTTTATAATTATTTTAATGAATTTTAAACGGTTAATCACTTATTTAAAATATTTACTTGTTGGTTGTAACAGATGCAATAACTTTTCAATTGATCACACAGTAAAATTTTGTGCAGCGTGACTGACGGCGAGGCCTTCCTGGAGAAAAACTTTTCCTTTTTAGTCCAATTTTGTGGGCGCAGCATATATTTCAGGGGGGTTGGGTGTATCACCACAAATTTACGGTATTTAAATTTACATAGATAAAAGATTCAGAATAACTCTCCCTGTATGGCTCAGTTTTTATACTTTCCAGTCCTGAAATGCAGGGAGATTTTTTTAAATATTTTCTTTATCTACATATGTTACAATTCATATCTTCATCAGTTGTTTTAAAACAATACAAGAATTTTATTAGTTTTTACGTTTTCAAGAAATATGTAATACGGCACCTGCTATTTCAGCGGGCAGGGTTTATACGTGAAAATTTCATCCACAGGAAAAAATTGGGATAAGTATTAAAACAAGGGGGGGACATTTCCCCCCCGCTATATTCACGTGACCCATAGTCTAGAATGAAACCGATAGCCCGCTCAAATCACAAGAATAAAATCGAATGATAAATTACATTTATCAATCTTTTCCATTATTATTATTTTTAATATAGGTTTGAGACAGATATGAGTTGATTCACAAAATGTTTTTCAAACTTCAAGGAAGTATAATTAGAATGTAGACATTTTATATAAAAAGGAAACACCTACTAATTAGAACAAAATAGCATTGAGGGAGAGAAAACCACAATATAATACTATTGGATAAGTGTTTATAGGATATAGTTTGTAATATTAACAATTTTAATTTATTATGTAAAACAATTATTATTAATGGTGATAATGGTTTAAAACACACTCATGGCAAAGTTTTGTGTATAATATTTCTAATTTCAGGAACAGTTGATTGCAGATTCTTGGTTTTCCTGTTGTATTTTTGAGTTCCATGAGAATTTCAGCTTTTTTTCAGAATAGCTAACCTGAACATGTTTAGTAATTATAGCATTGAAAAAGAAATAAATATCAACATACTTGAGGAATTTGAGTACTTTTTCCAGAACCTGTTTCTCCTAAAACTATGATGGTTTGAAAATTTTCAAGCAAATACAGAATGTGGTTTTTATACTAAAAAAGAAGGGAAAGAAAGATTATCACATTGATAAGTAACATATATGACAATTCTTTATTCAATTGTCATGTATTTTTATTAAAATTTAAAGTATAGTTAAATGTCTTAATACAGATACAGCATTCAAAATACATTGAGTAAAACAAAAAATTTTTAATTAATTAACTTGGGAATAAAGCAAAACAAATTTTAGATTTCATTAACAAGTTCTAAGCAAACTTGGTTCACACTGTTAATGAAAGAAAGATAACTGCAAACTAAAAAGTAAATGTCCTTACAACTATAAAAAATTGTTTTAAAAATTTGTATTTATAATTTGTAACATTACAGTTGATAAGAAAGAATATTACATGCTTTAGATTGAATGTAAAGTTTAAATTTCAAGAATATAGGCTATACGGCCATTGTAAACACTGCACCCTCAAAGAACAGTGGTAAAAATTTCAATTATCATCGCATACAACATACTTAATTTCTAGTCACTGTAGTATGTAGTTTGTGAAATTCTATAAAAGAAAAATAACAATTATTAAATACAATTTTTGGCAGCGGTGTAACCCTGTGATTTCGATTTACAATGTAGGCTCATTTAATGCCGGGGAGCATTTATACATATATATATATATATATGTAATATAGAGAAAACATGTAAAAACTAAAGAATAATGAAAAAAAAGAGAAGAAGAAATTATTTTTAACAAAATTAATAAAAATCCAGGGGGAAAAAAATATAATCTCATCAGCTCACACGATTATATTCATAATATTGTATCTATCTAATATTGCTTTCTAATATTGTATCAATATAGCCAAAGCAAATATATCAATACATTAGTGTGAGGAGCATTAAAAAGTTTTTTGAAAGGAAACAGAATAGAACACATTAAATAATAAATATCATGTAAGAAACAGAAAATAAAATGTAAAGAAAAAATAGAATAAAACATAAAACAAAATCCATAAAGCGGGTAGAGAATTCAAATGAAGTTGTTTCTGGTAGACCACACAAAGACTATGACGTTACTCTATTGTAGAAGAATACTTAAGTCTGAGTAGACACTTGTTAAATTCTATTCTTTATTCTTTTTTTGCAGTCTTTCAACTTTTTGTTTTTCACAATTGAGTATGTCAATTACAAATTTATACGTTTTTAAATAAATTGTATTTCCACTGAATACTATTTCTGTCATTCATGAAAATTAATATTCATTCACATTGACGTTTTGAAGACAATTTCAGTTGTCAGATTTACTTTCAATTTCTTTTCAAATACACAATATCTTATTAACTGGAAATAACTGTAATAAAAAATTATGATGTTGCACACTCAAGTCAAAAATGTTAAATGATGTAAGAAAAATGTCTGCTATAAAAACAAAAATAAGCAAAACCTCAGAATTAGGAGAGCTGTATTTATCTAGAAAATAGAATTTTATACAAGAAATCTCCTTATTTTAAAAAACCTAGGAAAATAAAAAACATTTCAAAAATAATAACAGGGTTGCCACTCAAATATGGAAAAAATATTTCCTGTGTCTTTCCTGTACATATTTTATGTAATATATTAAGAAGAAAAACACTAAACTGTTCTCTTGTATGAGCTGTATTGGGAGAACTATACTCAGGGGTCTGTCCAGACATTTTGTGAAAGGTCCGTTTTTCGTGAAATTGTGAAAAAATTACTCACATTCTTTCAAACAGGGTCCGCTTTTATGAATTTGTGCAAATAGGGTCCGTTATTGCAAAAAAAAAATTTTTCAAGGAGTTTTTAAATTGTATAGACATACAAGATTATGCTCAACACTGTAAAATTGTAATTAAAAAAATTAAATTTTAAAAAATAAACAACAATTGCTGCTTCTAAATTAGAGATGCAACATACAAATATTTGGTATTTAGCCTATACTGCTGAACGCAGAATATTCATTTCGGACGAATAATGGAAGAATCGTCTGCCGAAGACAAAACTTAATTCGTTTACATCCATCTTTCTTGTTTTCTGCCCTGGAAAGGGTTTATTCGATTAACAAAATAATAATGAAGATAAACAAATTTGTGAAGGGTCCGATTAAAAGAAAAATCATTTTGTGAAGGGTCCGTTTTTAAGTAAAAATATTTTGTGAAGGGTCTGTTTTTAAGTTAAAATATTTTGTGAAGGGTCCGTTTTTATGAAAAGATATTTTGTGAAGGGTCCGTTAACGAATCCAAATTTCTTCTAAACAGACCCCTTATACTAGTTATAATTGCTGAAAAAACTTGGAGAAAGAAGGAACAGTTGAAGATACTTAAAACAAATAATGCTATAGTAATTAGAACTAGTGAACAAGTTTAATATAGCTGAAATATCATCCTTATATATCCCATAGATTGTGCTTTGAGTGGTTGCCATTTTTTAAAAGACGAAAATAAGAAACAAAATTCCCTGTATTTCCCCTGTCATTTTAGGTGATTTTTAAATTCCCTGCATTTTCCAGGTTTTCCCTGTGGAGTGGCAATCCTGAATAATCAAGTAATTACGCAAAGAAATATTTGTACTTTATGAATTGGAAGTCTTTGTCTTTGTTGATCAACAGACAGATGAAAATCATGATTATAGAAAGCAGGTTGGTCTGTTTCATTGATATCCTTTCGTTCTTGAACAATCTCTGATGAAATAGTGCCTGAAAGACATTGTTAACAATAAACAGAAATCCATTACAAAATAAATAAATAAAAATAACTTCATCAAATGATAATAAGCAGGGGTTTGTCGAGGGCAAATTTACCACCGTTTAGCCGTACCTTCACAAATTCAACTTGAGGGAAAACGGTAGATACTTTTAGAAACACAAAATACTTCTAGAAAAGCAAGTTCTAAGATTCTCCTCCCCACCTCCCAAAAATTTCGTTTTTGTATCCCCGTAAGAAACGAAAATGTTTTGTTTAATTCTGCATATACGAATAGGTAGCACATGCTTGGTCAGATAGTGCGGTATGCTAAGTCTAACCGGTCCCTTACAGCATATTATAGAGAGTTCTTTTTTTTTTGCAGAGCTTTTTTTTAAAAATTAAATGCCTTCCCTCTGTAAATTTACAGGAAGTTAAAATTCGAACATATTCTAAACATTCGAAAATTGTTCTAAATTTATTTTAACAGACCTTTATTTTTTTTTCTCTGTGACTTTTTTTTTTCGATATGACCTCGTGGGAAATGTTCTCATAATGAAAATAACTTTCAGTGTAAGTACTATTAAATGCATGTTTTTAAAAAAATTTGCGTTGAAATTTTACAATGGACAATGATTTTTAAATTTGCATACAATTTTAAGCTCAAAATTTTGCTATAGCAAAATTATTTTTGAATATATTTGGAAAAACATATAAAAACAAAGATAAAAAAACACTCACACAAGGATTTTAAAAAAAAAAAATTTAAAAAGAAAAGGCTCAAATATTGCAATGAGAAATTTTTTTTAATATTACCAAACAAAACATTGACAAATTATCTAACTAAGTTTTACCATCATAACAATTTAAATCTCAGAAATCATGATGTGATGACATTTGGTATCTCCGGATTAAAATGAATATAAATATCACTAAGATAAATTTCACGCTATGTATGTATTGTATGAACAATCACAAATTTGACTTCAATGAAAAAACCAATAGTAACTGAAATTAAACCTGTGTCGTTAGATGTGTTTTCAAAAAGTGAACTGAAACACAAACATATGCTTTTTTTTCCGCTTATATTTACATAAAAGTTTAATTATTTGCAATGTAAAAAGAAATCCTTTAATTTTCTCCCCACTAAAACAAATAAACTATTTTTGTTGACAAATATAAACTAATTTAGATTAGTTTTGAAATTTACATCAAGGAAATATTTATTCACTGGTAGAATTAAAAAGATTTTAATGTCAGTCTGCAAGTCAAAATAATCCGATCAGTTTTAGCAGCCGATCATTGGCTTGCGAGGGACAGAAAAACTTCTCTGAAAAGGGACAAACTCTTGGGGTATAACTAGCAGTCTCAATTTTTTTAATTACATTATAAGAAATTAGTTGCAATTTTAAGCAAGCCCTTTGGCACCTTTACATTTGTAGCAAGCACGAACAGGTATTAATACGGAAATAGCATCGTTGTAATAAGAACTGTAATATCCTAGTAATTCATGTTTCCAATTACTATCCACTTATAAAATTAAAATAAATATTAAATGATATGGAATCTTGTCACTCAAAATACTTAAATGCCTACATTATAAAACCTGAAATGGTAAAATAAAATAGATCAGTACAGTTTTTGTCTTCCTTTTATTGAAAGTGTACCTGGTTTTAGAAATTGCAATTTGTTATTCATTTTGACAAATTGTAACTCAAAAATCTGTCAAACGAACATTTCGTAAGAAAACATGAAAAAGTAACTATTGCATTTATTTATAAATTAATATCTGGAGAATAAATCAATATAAAAACAATTATTAAATCATTTATAAATTTCCATAGTTCAAGTTCGGTACCAGTTGTTTTGCACTGTATAACATTTTCAATATATTATGCTAAATAACATTTGTAGCTTATAGCTTACAAGCTTCATTCTAGCCTCGTCACTGAGTAGCTTTAGGGATTTTTTTTAACCTATCAGAGAATTCAGGCGAAGAGATTTTTCCCTTTTAATATTTTCCTCCCAACCAAACCCACTTGATAATGGATAATTTGTGATGCTGAATGGAATTGATTCATCATTAATAGGCTAGTGTTTATTTGTTAAGTGGGATGTGTTATTGTTTGTGAGAGAGATTTCTAAATGGAATATCCTCGTTGGCGATATACTATTAATAGGTAAATAATTAATCTTTTTACCTTTGATGTTTTCATTTTTTATAAAGCATCAATAATGTGTGAAGCAGCTCATATTTTTATGATTTGTAGATATAATTGATATATACTGCTTCTGCAAAATATTACATATTTTACTTGCAGCTTCTCTTTTTTCTCAAAGAAGTATATAATTTCTAGAGATGATTTTCTTACAGTTAATTAGGAGTTTTCTTTTTTAAGTGATCTTAAATTGTTTATCCGATGGATTGTCGGAGTTTAGTCTATACTTATATTGAATTTCACTTTACTTGTCAAAATATGTTATTAAAGACAGATGTGATCAAAATATTTTAAGAAGAAGTTTGTTTGATATTAATAATTTACTCAATACGATCAATTTATTTAATGTGTTTCTTTTCGTCATGTGATTAAGCTAAATATAAAGTTTTTTTTTTTAGCAATTCCTCATTATTTGATGGTCTAAATGTATATAAAATTTAAATCTATGCACCCTTGCTTTTCTTAATAGTTTTCGCTTGTGGGGGGGGGGAGAATACATCTGATGTTAATCAAATAAATATAGGTATTTTCTTGTTATAACTTCTGTACATTTCTTTACTTTATCTTTATTACTTTTTTAACTAACAGTTATATAGCATTTAATTAATTAGATTTATAGATACATTGTAAATAGTTAAATGCATGTTGAATATAAATTCACAATTTTGTAGAATGATCTGATTTAGGATATGTAAACAGAGGTATATTATTATACAAGTTTTAGATGTGATGTGTGATTATAGATAGATGTAAAATACCTTTGGATAATTTCCTGGGTAAATACAGAAAATACCTCAGTATTTATCAATTTTATTTAAAATTTAATGGTTATTTTTTTTATCTGTACAAAATTATATATATTTTACACACAATTAATTTTTACTTATATTGTCAATAATTAATTTGTCATTTACTATGAAGAAAAATTTATTCAATTGAACGTATGAATTATTTTTATTTTTTATCCATCTTTGAATTTAATTTCTTATCATAACTTCCAATATTTGTGATTTTAAAAGTAACATCTAAACAAGGTGAATTTTGCCAGAAATATGTTTTTTAAATGCAAAAATTAATTATAAGTTTATGTAATTTATTTTTAAAAGTTTATCAATCAAAACTTTTCCCGAACATGAATAGTGCATAATTCTTTATTTGATACTTATCTAAATGTAATGTGATGATATCTTATGAATAATAATAATGTCCACTGCATTAAATTGGCTGTAAAAATTTCTTAGTTTTTATTTCATTATTATTAATGGATTAAGAAATATGGCATAATGTTAGTGGGGAGATTTCCGTATTGTGATCTGTGGCAGAAGGCAGAATAATAGCTATATCTTGGCAACTTCTGGACAGCGGCTCGCAAGAAACTAAAAAAAAAAAACTTCACAGAAAGGGATCAACTCAAAGGGTATAACTCATAGCCACCCCCTAGCAAACCTCTACATTTTTTTTTACTTTCTCCCCTTTAAAATAATTTGGCGCATTGACGATTGTAGCTGGTGTGGCAGATCGCGATACGGAAATATCCCCCATATTAGTATGTTTTCAAAGGGGCATAAAATATATGCTAGCTTGAGTGTTTCATTTTTGTAGTTCTAAGTTTAGATGTGATTGGGAAGCTTCTTTTCCTATAAGAAAAATCTTTCCCTATGAGAAAAAACTACTTTTTTACCTTTTTTAAAATTAAACAGCTCTAAGCAATAATTTATATGTTTCGTTTCGTACATTAAATAAATAAAATATATATTTAGTTTTATCATTCTATTCATAAGCAGAATTTTAATAATGAATGAAAAAAAAGAGTATTTATTAAATTTTTTGTTAGTTAAATATATAACATTGATAGTTTTCAATTGGACAAAAAAATTCATAAATTAAATGTTATAAATCTCAGTCTAATTAGTCCACATAAATTGAAAATTCATATAACAAAATCATGCAAATAAATAGCAATTAAAATAAATTTATTTTGCATTAAATATCTTTCTCACCTAATTGGTATGAGTTTAGAATAAGACTTGATAGTTTTATCATTAATAATGTTTTTTTCTTCCTTTTTTTATATAGATAATTAGAGAAATAAAATCAAACTAAAATATAATCAACTAAAGTCAAATTTATATGTATTGTCAAAACTTTTCTCCAGACTTGTGTTGTCAAAACTTATCTCCAGAAATTCATAAAATGTTTCATATTACTGATTACAAGATGTATTTTTAAGCAAATCACAAGATTATTTTAATTTAAAGAAATATTTAATCAAAATTTAATATGTTAAATTTAATTAAAAACATGGAACAATTTTAGAACGGCACAGCAACTAGGAACAATATATTGATACTCAATATATAACTGGGCATTCTATATAAAAGCATATCAATATATGCTTTTTATATAGAATAGAAAACAGTAAATAACACTTTAAAAGTTAAGGCTACATTGAGTATACCTTTTGTTTAAATGTCTGAACTGTCTTGTATTTTTAAGATGAAGCAGCGTTAGCTCATAGTTTGAAGAATAGCTCAATAATATAAAAACTACATTAAATAATTCATTACTTCTTTTGACTAAAATGTAATTTTGAAATTTCTCAAGTATGACTGACTTTTAAAAATGAAATAATTTTTATTATTTTTGATAAAATAGATTCAATACAGAAAAATAAAAACTGTTTAGACAAAATATCTTTTAAACTAATTATATTTTCTTAAAAAAAGACATATTTGGTTTAAACGAAATAGTTTGGCGAATAAATTTCTTTTAAAATTTAAATGTTAAGTTTATAGTTTTAGTTTATTACTAATATTAAACTTATAAACTCTATATAAAGGGGGGGGGGAAACAGTTGAAAACTTAGTTTTAACAANAAATAGTTTGGCGAATAAATTTCTTTTAAAATTTAAATTTTAAGTTTATAGTTTTAGTTTATTACTAATATTAAATTTATAAACTCTATATAAATGGGGGGGGGGAAACAGTTAAAAACTTAGTTTTAACAAATTCTAAACATATTCTCTCTGCTAATTTAGAATCTCTTCTATTTAATCCAGTTTATCCCATTGCATTGGGAAAATTATTTCTTCTTGAAAAATGTGCAACCTAGAACTTAAATAAATTAATATAGTTCCTACTTTATTATATTACAAAATGCAAACCTTTTTACATTACTTTTTTAATGCAACAATGTAGCTTCTCCTCTTTGCATTGATAGTTTTTTTAAATATTTTTTTTCAGAAACTGATATATTTTAAGTTTAAAGTTTATTTTTGAAAAGTAAAAATAGTTATGTTTTTCTCAGAACTATCACCAAGACAAATCATATTTTTATGATTTAAAAATAACAAAAAAAATATAAAAACCATGATTTTGGGTATTTATCCAAGGCAGGGATTAATACCTGATCCTCATCTAAAGGTGTGGTACATATTTTATACACACACTTCACATTCATATTTATCTACCTATTCCTTAATCCTGTGAAAGTATGAAATCAAACAATGCGGAATTAAGCAATTCATGTGCCAATATTTACTATTGAAAAACTTCTTAGCTTAATTTTTTTTAAGCATTTACTAATTGTCAATACTTAGGTCAGTAAGTTTAAACTGTTATAGTATGCAGAGGAGTCTATGGCAAATTCCTTGGTGAGATGCCCTTGAAATACAGGGCTATCGCAATTGAAAAGAGAAAATTAAAGATCTATTTAAATATTAAAATAATATTCTGAAAATATGTATGAATAAAAATCTAAATCCATATTTTAAATCAATTTTTTATGCGAATTCAAGAGAAAATAATTTGATTGAAAACAGATGTTTTTAAATCATATTCCCTATTGTATTTTATTGTGTTGAAACTTAAATATTGAACTTGTTTGTCAAATCTTAAAAAATATGAGGAAATTTTATGATTTTAAATTATCAATTATTTTCTGTCTAGGTTTTTCTGAGAGGTAGGTACCTATTTTATGAAAATTTAGACATAATTTGTGAAAATTAAAAATTATATTAAAAAATCAGCATAAAAAATATGGATTTATTGTTTATTACGGGATACGAAAATTAAATTTTAAGAAAAAGTTTTTTGTGAAATTTCCTAAAGTTAAATTTGTGAAGGTACCACTAAACTATAGTAAATTTGGCCTGGACAGACCTCTGATTTTAAATATTTAATAATAGTTAAACATTTATTCAATATTATTTTAAATTTAACAATATTTTTAAGCTATGTTTTATTGATATTAATAGACTCTTAAAAATATCTAATTTTCCTTCATATTTATAGATGTGTAAATGAAATATTTAAATATAATACAACAATATAGAAAGAAATTTAAAAGCAATAAGACATTGGTATTTTTGTTTAATATAGCAGAGAATCTCAATGAGTATTACAAAAATTTATGTAATTATATTTTAATACATTTTTTAATATTTGAAAAATAATTAATGTTTTTAATAATTATTTACTAACATTAATTACTATTTTAATAATATTAATAATATTTTAATAAATTTTTTATGCAAGCTAAATGTTTACTTTTTTTCTAAAATTTAAAGTTATAGACACTTGAAGACATTTAAACCTGTTCATAAAACAGATTAGGATGTCCAAAATCTTCCCCTAATTATTTAAATACATGGATTATGCTATGGCATAAAATGCATAAATACAAAAATTTGATAATTATTGATAAAAACTCTTAATTTTGAATATCATTTTTAATAACCCATGTATATGAGTAATCATCTGATGTGCAATATCAACTAATTTGTAGTAATATTGATGCATGTTTACGTATTAAGAAACGAGACTCATAAATGTTTGAGGAGTTCAGCTGTGACACATTGAACTAGAAGTTGATATTTTTTATTTATTTATATTCAGTCATTCATTATCAAAAAGTTAATGGAAAAAAAACTTTTTTCCCCCCCATTAACCACATCCTGTAAAAGCTGATAAATGTTACTCAGAGTTTTGTCATAAACCTTGAATAAATCAACTCCAGTTTATAAATAGTTCAGGAAGAGTAGGTTTTTCCACTAATTGTTGGGTATTACAAGTTCGATCTGCTCCTTGTTTTTATCTTATATAGTTTTACATATTTATTTATTGAACTCTTTATATAACTATATTTTATGAACTCATATAAAATCCTTTTTTATGATTTTCTGAGGCAAATGGCATGTTTATTTGCTAGAATGTATTTAATTATTTAAGACAAACTTTGCAAAAAATAAAGTATGAATTTTTAAATATTTTTTGTTGACTGGAACTGTATGCACTACTCAAATCTAAAATTGTTCTGGTTAAAAATAGGGCTTGAATTTGTTTAACATTTCCATATCACTCTGTTATGGAAATGTTTGATAAAACATTTTCCATAACAGAGTCCTTGTTTAATAGTTTTCTACTCAGGATTGTACAACTACACATAAACTGCCAAAGTTTCTGAAGGAGTTTTAAATGATAAATTGCAGGAATTATTCTACCAGCTCGCAGTTGATCTTACCTTTCGAATTGTAAAAAAAATTTGTTTACAAGTTTTTTGTTTTTACTTTTCTTACCTTCTTAGGAGGGACTCTTATTGCATGTTTTTTCACAATTTTCTCCGCAACATTGATATGAAACTAGTTCTTTTATCATAATTTTGTAAAGTGTTGAAAATTTTTTGAATTTTATTGATTTTTATGTTTTTAAATTAAGAACTTTAAACAATGGACAAAAAAAAATTATTACTGTACAGATCCTAATTATGTTTTTTTTTTTTTTTTGAAAGTGATTAAAAATATTTATTGAGTGCTTAAATAGTTAAATAGATGCTTATTTTATGTTGAAAAATCTGACTACGCACCCTGATAGAGAAAACATGAAAAATAATAATATAAAGATCAACGAAAAGTGGAGAAGAAAGCTTTACAAAATAAAATATTTTTGTAAAAAAAATTTAGGAAAGAAAAAAAAAAGCATTAAAGCTGGAAAACAAAATAATGAAAAGATATAATCTCATCATCAGCTCACACCATTATATCCGCGAGAAGCAGTGTTTTCTAATATTGAATTAATATAACCATGGCAAAATATACCAATACAATAGTGTTAGGACCACCAAAAAAAAAAATTAAACGAAAACAGGATATATTAAGTAAAAAATATTCAAATTAAATTGCAAGAAAAGTACAGAATAAAATACAAAAAGAAATCTATAAAGCGAGTAGCGAATTCAAATGAATTTACACATTCCAGAATCTTTCAAGAATGGTTTAAAATATTTTCATAATAAAATAAGTTTGCCAGATTACAAATTATGAAATTAGAAGCGTGAATCTTATGAATGCCATGTTCTTTCTGCAGTACTGAACCAAGGATTTCTTAGTTACCATTAATTGACTCGAAAATAGATGTGCGCAAGGTAATAATATTATAATTTGAAGTTTATAATTTATAAGGTTGATATTTAGCTATGTACAATATTTTATATGTACAATATTTTAGGTATATTTATTAGGTTGATATGTACAATATTTTAGAAAATTATTAATATTTATATATATAAAAAAAAGAAATACAAGATTTGCCCACTTTTCACAGATTTCTAGCTATGGATTTTGCCCATGGTAAAGATATAAATTTAGTTAACAAAGAAATTAGTGATAATAACATACAATTAATTCAATGATTTTTTCTATAATATATTTTGGGTATCCATTGTTTTGTTCTTTTAATACTTCTCCTTTTTGCGAATCTAATCATGTGAGCTGATGACGGTATCTTTTCATTATTCCAGCTTTTTAATATTTTTTTATTTTAATAATTTTTCTTCTCTCTAGGAATAAAAATGAGCAGCGCGCTTACTCGCAGGAAAGGGCACTTATACATTTTAAAATTGATATTTACTGTAGAAAATTGTGTAAAACTAAGTTACTTATTATGAATAAAAAATTAAATTTGAAATAATAATTTAAATCATGTATCGTCCGCAGGACATATTGTTTATTTGAAATATTATGTAATATTTTCCTCATTATGTTGGTTATTTTTTGAAGTGAATGTATAATGTGATTTGTATTGCCTCTGTAATATGTAATGCATTGCTAATCCCGAGGTGGGGAACCATTTACCTTGAGAGACCGTCCCGCAGTGGACTGATCATAAAGACACGGTTCCCAGTAGAACAACGAAGTCAAGCATCACTGGTTGCAGTGAGTAAGCGGGTGGGTGACCACTTTGATCAGCATGCATAGTGCCCTCGTTAAACTGTTCTACCTTAAAGTACTCGACTTGCTACCGAAGCGGGGGTGCTACCCCTTCTGTAGAGCCCATTGTGCAACTCTAGTGTGAAGTTAGTAAAGTACCCACCTACCTTGAAAGACCACGTTTAAATTAAATAAAGGCAAATAAAGAGCTAAATAAAGGAAAAACTTAATATACCTGTAAATGCAATATTTGTGAAATTATTGATTTTATATAGATTTATTACTTTATTGAATTATATAAAAATTATGTAAAAAAAAACATTAAGTCATTTATTAAAATAAAAATTAACACTATGAAATATTTTTTTATCCACAGAAGGCTATTAACTTATTATAATGTTATTATTAAATAATTTTTAATGTATTTTTCAATGAATTCACCTTCTAAATTATAAAATTTATGAGTCAAATAGTGTTTATTTGCCAAGCATTTTGTAAAACACATTTATTTATTTGCCAAACACATTTTGCCAAAGTAATCAAAACTGCAATACACAATCAACATATAATTTCACAGAAATAAGGAAGTAATTCTATTCATTAAATGTTCTGTTTCCTTATTATTTTTCTTGTCTTAAAATTTGACAATGTGGAAAAAAATCACTATTGAAAATTATCTTTAAGAAAGTGTATATTTACTAAAAAGGCGATAACACCATGTATTAGTTAAACAATAACTAGATTTTCACAATGGCTAAACTGCCAATATGAGAAGAGACTGTTAAAAGCATGCACAGGTTCTACAAATCACCAGCTCCACAACATAGACGGGAATGCTGAGGAATGCTAGGCAGATAAAGAAAAATTAGGTACTGTCTGTCTCTCAGAACAGCCACCGTCACTGCTCGTTGTGGATGTCGGTTGTTACAGCAATAGGGTTGGTGTATTTTAAGTAGGGGTGACTCATAGCTATAAAATCAGAACAAAACATAAGGATGAATGTTGGACAGCTGAAAACTACCCCAGAATGGCAATAATTTCAGACTAGGGAAGACTACTATAGTTTGTCTGTTGTAAGAACTCCCCCGCCACAAAGTCTGAGGCCATCTGCTGCTATGGAAACAAGAATAGCGCATTTCAGAGAGGGGTCGCTTCTCTTCACTCTAGGGCTAACACAATAGACAGGAGAGAAAGAATCCCTTTCTCTCGCCGACCCCACACCCCTACTTGAAATAGTTATACCTTGTTACCATAGTCACCGCCACGGATTCAGACGAATGGCTAAGGGAGCTCTTACTTTAGACCAGTGGTTCCCAACCTGGGGGCGATAGAGCTTCTCAAGGGGGCGATAATACTTAGGGGGGCGATCAGGGGGCGACGAGTATTCAAAAGATAATAATTGCTAATAATAATAATAAAAGCTATTTGAGATTGAAATTGAAAATATATATGAAACCTATGGTTCTGGTGTAGACAAAGAATTATGATAGTTAAAAATTTAAAAAAATTCAAGTGCAAGATCGTTTTCGTCATACGTTTTGGTATCGCAGGCGGAAATCTGATAAGTCACTCTGTTCCTCTGAGCAATAATACTGTTTCCAGGCGTATTGATGAGATGGCCGCCGACGTTGAATCAAAACTCATCAAATTTCTGAAAGAAGGTAAATTTGCNATTTTTTTTTAATTAATAAAAATGACAGGATAAATGTGCCTCCTTATTTGCATTACAATTTAAATTAAAATCAAATAACATAGCATATTTTCATTGTTTGGTTGCTCACAAGCAACAATGAATGGTTTTTTGAGCAAAAAAAGAAAGGGGCGATATGTGTCAGCCAACCCCAAGAGGGGGGAGGCGATGGTCCACAAAAGGTTGGGAACCACTGCTTTAGACAAACTATAGAACTACAACCACTGCAGCATTTTAAATTTATGTTACTCTCACTGGATGGCAACAGGTCTATCAATTTTCAAATTATTGTAATCTATATTATTAGATATTTATACAAAAGCTAGCACAAGGTTCCTCACCTCTGAGCTATGCTATTTTTTTGCTTTTCCTATATTCCTTCTTTCTGCAAAATTGTTTACATTTTTTTTTTTTTTAATTTTAGATAATGCCTTCGAATAATGCCATAGATCCTTAAATTTAGGACATTGACTAAATGGATTTTTGATCATGTTTAATTCAACAAGAGCATGTGTAAGTTATGTTATACTATTATAAGTTTCATTATTGTTTTATCAACTGCATTAATGTTTAGGTTTGTTAATACCTATTTTACTACAGAGGTGCCAATTATTACGATTTCATATTTAAGATTAGGGTCTTAAGATTAACTCTTTGAACAAAGCTAACCGCAAAGTAAATATTCATTTCAATAAATTGTTCAGTTAAATAATTTTGAGAATTCTGGTGTTTTTTTTTTTTTTTTTTTTTTAAATTCCTGTCCCTCTAAGAGTTAAGTAATAAGAATTACGTTTTTAAATAATTACCATAATAGTCTGTAAGTTTCCCTCCCTTCCTTTAACTACCAAGAGTTATGAAATTTTGTTCTTTACTACTAATCTAAGAAATTTTTTTCTACTCTTTAAATAATTCTAAAAACAATAAATTTTTAAAAAAATGATAGAAGGGGAAAAAATGAATAAAAGTAGAGAAATCTCATCTAACCCCTTCCAACAAGTTATTCTGAAACTTAAAAATATAACTAAAATCTGAAATGCAAATGCTGCAAGCAAAATTTTTTGGTGGCTTAAATGCAGGATGATAGAAAAGCAATACGGGTTGGTTCTAATTTAACAAAACACTCGAACATTGATTTAAGTATAATCAATTAAATTTTATAATCAAGTATAAAGTTTCAGTATTGCATAATTCTTATTTTAAATTTATTTAATTGGGTTATTTTTTGTATACTTATTAGTAAATTCATACATAATTTTATTTGTGTTGCATACCTATATATAATTAGGTGGTATATACACCTTAAAATTACACTAATTTAGATTCTGTAATCGCTAACTTATATACACTGCTGGCCATTAAAATTGCTACACCAGGAAGGAATTCAAATAACAGAATGATATATATTGGACACATACATTATAGTTGGAAGAACAAGTGATTAAATTTTCAAGATATTTGGATGTATAAGATCCTGAGGAATCAATACTCAGAGCAGCTTCCCCTGGCAGCAACAACAGCATTTATTCCTCTGGGCATCGAGTCGAACAGAGATTGGATAGCATGGACGGGTACAGCATTCCATGCAGCTTCAACATTATGCCACAATTCATCGACCGTAGTAACTGACGAGTGGTGGCGTGCCAGTCGTTCGACAACCGTTGACCAGACGTTTTCAATTTTGTTAGTGATCAGGAGAATGTGCTGACCAGGGCAACAGGCGAACATGTTCTGTGTCAAGGAATGTCAGGACAGTGCGGGCAACATGCGGTCCAGCATTGAAATATTGTTGATCCCTGACTAGTTTCATGGGATCATCTCTCCATAGAATTTTTTTGAAAATTCCGATCTTTACTATGAATCTCTACTTGTCGATATATTTTTTGCAAATCACATGCTATCGCGATATTGTAACATCTAAACCTTAGAAGAGGAGCGGAAAGATCGTCTTGTACTTTTGGACCGTTCATTAGCGTATCATTCGGTGATAAACCTGTTGTAGTTTTTGCAATGGCGTTGTAAATAACCCTCAATTTTGTGGTTGGACGGACTAGAATCATTAATTACGTGATGCTGCGGGATAAAATAGTGCTCATTTTATGCTGCATCTTTCTAGACTAAAAAGCAGTTTAAAAGCGGAGGCTTTTGAATTGCCGAAATTCTCCATAGTAGGTTTAAACGGGAGTCTGGCGGAATACCTTACGCATAACATTTTCCACGAAATGTGTTCGACAAAAGCTTTGTTAGAGGTTGTGTTGTTCCTGTTAAAGAAATATTCTAACTAACTCATCAGTACTAACACTAAAATTATTGAACTGTTAGTGCATTCAAAAATAGTTGCTCCGGAAATCTTAGTTTAGAGCATACTGCGAAAGGGAGATTTTCGTAGCGTTTTATTACTTTAATTAATGTCAAGAATACATTTACTACACCCAGTGACGTAGTTTTAATGCAAGTTCGAGGGGGTTTTCGATTACCTCCTTCCAACAGATATATTCTAAACGTTTTAATAGGCCGGGATATCCTGGTTGGTAGGAGGCTGGACTCACGTTTGTGAGAACGGGAATTCGAATCCAGCTGGCCGAAGACTCTCCGTGTAATAAGCGGTGACTGGTGCTCGTTAAATCTGTCGGGTCACAAAGTCCTCCATGTTCCCATAGCAAATCAATGCCTCTGGTGGTATTGAGCTGAAGAAGGATCTTTATCTGGCCCTATAAACGGATGTAACGTATGAGTGTGGAAAAAGTCGAATTCTTAGCCATAGATGGCACCACTGGAAAACGAGAATAATCGCACCCCTTCTGCCTTAATGGCCGACAGCAACAACAATAAACGCTTAAATTACAAAAAATGGATTACGAAAAATTACGTATATCTAGATCCATACAGTAGTTCATTACTTACCGTACAATAGTTCATTAATCAAGTGATATAGGGTTGTTCGGAAAGTAATTTTGTTTTCCCGACAGAGGATTTAATAGTATTTTTTCGAACGCAGCTTCACACTTAAGCAGAATTATCATTATATTTTTTGAGAGCTGATATAGAAAGGCTTGTGTGTGAAAAAGTTCAATTAATTCTACGCAGCAGTTTTTGGGTGGTGCCCTTTTAAATATGAAAAGCAATAAACAGAATTTTCGTCATATTTCGCTTTTTTACTATAGAAAAGGTAACAATGTTGTTCATGCCAGAAAGAAATTTACCGATGCGTAAGAGTAAGATGTGTTGACTGTACGCCAGTGCCAGAATTGATTTGCAAAATTTTGATCCGGCAATTTTGATGTCGAAGATGCACCACATTCTGGAAGGCCCGCTAAAGCTGATAAAGACACGATAAAGGTATTAGTTGATGCAAATCGGCGAATAGCAGCACGTGAGATCGGTGAGAGGTTCAATTTATTGAATTCAACTGTTAATGATCACTTGAAAGGCTTGGGTTTAACCTCGAAGCTCGATATATGGGTTCTCCATGTTCTCACGGAGAGAAATTTGTGTCGTCGCGTTGACGTCAGTGATTCGCTTCTCAAACGTCATGAAAATGATCCATTTTTGAAGCGCGTCATTACTGGGGACGAAAAATGGGTTGTCTATAACAATGTCCAACTCAAGAGATCATGTAACAAAAAAGATGAACCGGCTCAAAGCATTTCGAAAGCCAATATCCATCAAAAAAAGGTGATGCTGTTTAGTTGGTGAGATTTTAAAGGTATAGTTTTTTTTTTTTTAGTTTTTTCCGGATAACACAACACTTAATTCGGAAGTCTACTGTCGTTAGCTGGACAAACTGAATGATGCTCTTGAACCGAAAAGGCCAGAATTAATCAAAAGAAAAGGTATAGTGTTCCACCAAGATAGTGCAAGACCTCATGCAAGTTTGGTCACTCGCCAAAAGCTTTTACAGCTTGAATGGGATACACTGCTACACCCACCATATTCTCCAAATCTGGCGCCTTCCGATTATTATTTGTTCCGGTCACTACAAAATTTTTTGGACTGCGAAGCCCTTACTTCAAATGAAGAGGTCAAAAATCACCTAGATCAGTTTTTTGCCTGCAATGACCGAACTTTTATGAGCGGGGAATCATGCTACTACCAGAAAGATGGCAAAAGGTGTTGGACCAGAATGACCAATAAATAATTTAATGAAATATTTATTCATTACACGAAAATTGTCTTTCATTTTCCCTCCAAAAAACGAAATTACTTTCCGAACAACCCAATATATATAATTTAGGAAGGGGTTTTGTCTCCCTAATCCTCCCCAAAACTACGCCACTGTTTACACCGTATAGAATATCAATATCCCCCGATTTCCAAAAATATATGAGTCAGCTTGTACGAGATCTTAATATTTTCTAGACAAATCAATTGGCATGGAAGAGTTCGATATTTTTCCGCAAATTTTATCGATTACATAAGTGGACTTAAATTATTACTAAAATGAGGCTAAAATAATAAATCATGTTGCCCTTCACTCGAAGTATTATGACTTCCTAAACAAGAAATTGATATTTGAATATTTGAGCGGGATTTAATTTTAATTTTCTGACACATTCGCGTGAAATAAAGTTTTTCTCTGATCCAGAGTTTAAAAGGATTCGACAGTCAATTCATTCGTTTTGAGAATTTATAACCTTCACTATAGCTGTGCATTTAGGAACGGAATAATTCTTTTGATTTATATTATCCCAATCACTATTCGAATAGTTCGCACAAACTGTAGACGAAACTTCATTATTAGGCGCGGCTGATGACGTCATTAATTGCTGTTTATCTCCGGGAATAAATTCTAGTGCACTTTAAGAGGGAAAAAAAGGGTTTCGGTTTCTCATCTCTATGCAAAGGGCTGAGATGTCTGCGATTACGCTTAAAACAGGCGTTAGATGATTTATATATTTTTTTTTATAGTGATAATTCCTGATAAACAGTTATAACAAACATTATTATTATTAACGAAAGCAATCTTTTGCTGAACGGGTAAATTACAAAATTTCTAACACTTCGAAATGTTTTTATATTATTTTTACAATAAACACACATAGAAAGCGAAACAAAAGAATTAACTTTAGCACTAATAATTTTTTTAAATTTACTGGACAAACTTTTGCTGTTTTGAAGAGTTCTAGCATAGCTTTTCAAAAATTCAATTAAATCCTTGAGAGTTTGGGTATTGCTATATTATTCAATTGGCGCTCTCACCACAATTTAGTGGAACTAAAATGCAACATTAAATACAATATTAAAGTGTCACTGAAAGTATAAATTTTTTGGCCTGAAGTTTCTAATAAACTAATAATTTTATTTACCTTATCAACCAAGCTCAACAAAGATGTAGCGGATTCATTATGAGTATTCGGGAGATTTAAAAATCTTTTAATATGAGCGAAAGTTAGTTCACTCGTATTTGATTACCTTTCATCTAACGAATTCCAAGCTTTTTTATTTTCCTCGATGTACGTTTACGCTTTCTTGCTTAAGACAGCTCACACGCCATATATTTCAATTCTTTGTTGCAAACGTGAAAAGGAAATAAAAGCTTTCTTTTTCGCCATGTGGCAATTTATATATAGATATTTCATCATTTTCGCAAACATTTTTAATTTATGACATGCTCCAGGGAGCTAATTGATAAATGGTAATTATTACAGGATATATAATGAAAAAATTTTAAGAATTCCGTCAAATTAATGATTGTAAATAAATTTACTTTTAAAAATACATTGCAATAAATTTATAATTACATTAAATCATGGCTCAACGCCTGAATTGAATTGGTTGTTGCAATGGCTATTTTTTACCTGAAAATAATATATTCGAACACGTTTCTCCCATGAATCTCATAGTAATAGATCATATATGATAAGAAATTTGAGGTTTTTTTAATATTGTTTTTTATTTATTTGTTTACGGAATTTTCCCATCAGTTTTTTGGGGCACCCCTGAATTTTTCCTCCTTTAAGACTCATATGTCAGTTTAAAGTTTCATTAAGAAGTTATCTTACTTTTCACCGTAAATCAGAAAATTTCTTTTGCAAAAAAAGTATTTGTAAGCGCAAGAAGTAAAATAATTATAATTTTTTTTTGTTAAAAAAAAGGTATTGGTTAAATTAAAAGCTTTTTTTTATCGAATTAATTGTCTACCTTAATAACATGAAATACATATGCTTTGTGAAACCTGGACAGTATCTTGTACGGATGATTTTAAGTTGGGTACTGTTGAGAGAAAAGTCTTGAGAAGTATTTTTTGGAGGAATTGTGTGTGTGTGTCTTAGAAGAACAAATCTAGAGCTTTATCACTCCCATAATGAACCTGACATTATTAAACGACAACGAATAAAATGGGCAAAATGGACAAAGACTGTACAACAAAAAGAACTTTCAATGCCAGACCAGTTGCCACTCGAAAAAGAGGCAGACCGAATTTGAGATGGATAGATGGCTTAAAAAAGGACCTTTTGGTCTTTAAAAAAACCAAGAACTGGAAAACGCTAGTAGGAAAAAGGTTTGCCTGGTAAAAACGTCTTGAGAAGGCTCGCCCTTGTGCCATTGATGATGATTAAAGCCCGGATTTTGATGACATTTGCATTTTTGGACATTTTTTGTCCTTTAGAGCATTTATTGAGATTTATAGGCCATTTTCTTTAAATTTTGGGGCGTATTTTGCATTTTTTAAATTTTTTGTTAATTTTTTTGTAATTTTTATTATTTTTTATAATTTTTTATTGTTACACTGGCTTCCAAACAATGAAGAAAATCTCTAGGATATTAAAAGGTGAAGCAACATCTTTTCAAATAGTAGAAGAATTGTCAGTAAGTGTGATCGTCCTTTTCAAGTACGCACCAATAATATCAGTAGACGTTGAAAGAAGCTTCTCCTGGTATAAAAATTTGCTTTCAGACAAGAGACGCTCGTTTACATTTCAAGATATTAAAAAAAAAAATTTATAATCCATTGTAATTTTGATATTTAGTAATAGAATAGTATTATGAGATGGAAGTTGTTATATTCATTTAAGTTTCTATACAAAATGAAAATGTTTTGGAATCAATATATATAATTTTTTTTANGTAGAACAAGTATTGCATTGCTTTATATTTTTTGAAACGACTCATAATAATTTTAAAGAGTAAAACATTGTTTTAGTTCAATATTTTTACTTCTATTTAAGTCATGTCATAAGGCATTTTTAGCGCAATTTTCGCATTTTAAGGGCTTTTTTTGCACTTCTAAGGGCATTTTTTGCATATTTTAAGGGCATTAATTGAGAATTTTTAGGTCATCAAAATCCAGGCTCTAATGATGATATTACATGAAATGGGCATTATCAATACGATTTTCTGACATATTAAAAAAAGTTTCAGTAATACATAAGCTTGCTTCAGATCAAAGAGGCCATTTTGATGCATATGATAGAGAAATGTGTGAATAATCAGGAATTGCATCCGCATTTTAGGTCAGAATCATTACTCGCAGCTGTAGAAAACATGTTAAAATCAGCTTCTAAACAACTCGAAAATTCTCCTTCGTTACTAACAATGTAGAAAAAGTAAGTTCAGACAAGCCATGAAATTTCAAATACTGAAAACAAAAATTTTGAAATATACAAATGTTATGAGATAACTTAAGTTATCTACTTAACTTAAGTTAGTTAATCTTCTAATAATTTGTTTGCATTTTAATTGTTTGAAGTATTTTTTCAGTAATTGAAACTTCGTGATTTATGTATGAACTTACTTTCTTTTAAATTACTAATGAAGGAAAAAGAGAATTTGTGACGGAAATTTTCTCCCGCGGTATAGCGCCCTCTTAAAGGAACTTTTAATTTTAGAGTAAAATAACACACATGTGTTTGAGCAAACAATTCTTTAAATGACAGATTTATTTAATTTTAAAATTGTGATTTGAAATTAAAATATAGGAGGGACTTAGTACAGAGTTTATTTCGGATATTTCGGCTATTAATATGTAGAAATTGCGTATAACATTTCTTTACTTTAAGTTGGTAGAACTAATCAAAAACACCTGAGTTGCTAAGCTTTCCTTTTCTGCAATAACCGGTTTCGTAATAAGGGAGAAAATCAACTTATTAGAGCGCAACTCTTATTTGGTATTGAAATGGACGTTCAATCTTGATGTTCCTCTCTATTCCCTCTCCCTCTCTCTTCAACAATTCACGTTCAATTGTGGAAAATTATTTTTACATTGAATTATATAAATGTTGATTTTCAATTCTTTACAGATCAGATTTTTCTAAAAGTACAGTGATAAGCCACATTTTTTTTCCTCTCTTCCTTAGCATTGTTTTCGTACAGATAATTTCACGGAGTTTTCGATATAGAGGAACAACTTAATGTCTACATGTGTTTTTCCCAAGTTTTTTTTAAACTAATTTTAACAGTGTGACTAATTTCTCTAAGCCCTTCTAATATATGTATGTCGCAAATGTACACAATTTTATAAATTGAAATTTTGTTAACTTCCGATAATTATCGATTATAGGTTTGTTTCAGCTATTTATTTGTTTGAGTCTATTTGTTTTCAGCTATTTTTCTCAAACAATGGACCCTTTTAACCGATTAAGAACGAATTTTAATATCGCTATGTATTGTCAAAACTGTTGATGCTGAATAATATTTCACGTTTTAATTAAATATTATTTTTACGTTGACCCATATTTTTGTTACTCCCCCCTATAAAAAAAAATATCGACATTCATTATAATATTGTATTATTAATCATCTTTATGTTTAGTATATGTTATGTCGTCGATCACATTATTATCGTATTCTTTATGTATTCAATAATTTTCGTATTTAATACACTTTGTGTATTATTCTGTAAACTATTCATCGTTTGTTATAAATTTGGTTTCATTGACCCTTTCTTTCTTAAAAAAAGTTTCTATTCTTGAAACCATGTTCAGACAACAATAAAAATCTCTGCAGATTTATTAGAGTAAAAAGAAAAATGTATAATATATTATTTTAAACAAACGATATTATTAATAAGTTTTTGAATCTTAATTAAGGTTTGCAAATTGTCTTAGTTATTTTGTACATTTTAAACTAAAAAGCTGCTGTTTGCAAACCTTGTCAGAACCGAATTATTACTACGTTTTTATTAACTGTCTTTCATGCTCGTGAAGATTTTATTTTATAACCGTCGTTGAACATCCGACCCAATTTAGGGTTTACAGCTACTCATGTTCAACTCAGTAGCCTTGCAACTTTGAACCCAATCCTGCAGACAAGGGAACTCCTGGATCAAGCATTGGGAGAAATTTGCCTTCATGGAGGACTTTTTGTTGGAACTAACCCGCATTTGCGTTGCATGGAGAGGAAAACCGCAAGAACCTCCCACGGTTAGCCTGACGGCAAGGGGACTCTAGTCCATGATCCGTTTACCACTGAGGATATTTTCACTGTGGTGGATGCAAACCGGATGTATCTACCACGTCATCGTTGGGATTCGAATCCGGTTCACCTCATTAGAAGGCGAACGCTCTTTCCATACGGCTTTATGAGGATCTTGATCGAAACTTCATCCATTTTCTGACTAGTTATAGTGCTGGATTACAACTATTGCTCGACTCACTTTGTTACAAGTAGAATTTATCATCCATTAAAATTGATTATTGCCCCCTCAAAATGTCGATCATTTTTCGATTAGCTTGCATGCTCACATTTTAACTGATGCCAATTGTTTTCTAAGCGGTGTCGGTCGCCATTTTATCGCTAATTGTAAATTCCAATCACTTTCCTACCGGTTCCCAGCAGATCACCGAAGTCAAGCATCACTGGCTACGGTCAGTGTGCGGGTGGGTGACCACTTGGATCAGTCTGCGTAGGGACCGAGGGTGTGCGGTATTGGTCCTCGTTAAACTGTGCTACCGTAAAGTGCTCGACTTCGCGCGCAGGTCGTCGGGCTACCGAAGCGGGGGTGCCATCCCCTCCGCAGAGGATCAAAATTGTGAGGATTCGTGAGAAGCTCATCATCAGGGATGTTTCCCAGACCGTCGCCAATAGCCCATTGTGCAGCTCTAGTGCGACGTAAATTAACAACAACAACAACACTTTCCTACCGAATAATTTATTTTTTGTGAGATCTAAATTGTAAAACGTAGGACGCATCAATCGCTCGTAATGAACATTCCTCGCCACGTCTTTTAGTAATGATGTGCCTACATTTTCCGGCTTGTGTCGCTTTCATTTCAGAGACAATCAATTTATGGCCGGGCCTTGTTATCGGCACCACTTCGCAGGCAAATCATTTCATCGACTAGGTTATTTTGTCGACAATGCTGTTACGCCGAAAAGATCATTTCGTTGGCAGGGCCATTTCTTCGATAGGCTCGTTTTGTCGTCGACAAAGTCATCATTTCTGTCGTCATTTCGTCGACAAAGCCATCCGTAATTCTGAAACTATTTTGCTTAAATAGCTTTCTTCGTAATTGAGTGAATTTATGTCGGATTTTTTTTAATTTATCCTAGAGCAAAATTGTTACAGTATGTTGCCAAAAATGAAGCATTTTTTTAAAATTGCCTTCACATCACGAAACGAAATTTAGATAACTATTTAGAGGAAAACCTCCCATGGTTAGCCTGACGGTTAGGAGACCCTCATCCATGATCCGTCTACCACTGACGATATATTACGTCAAACCGGATGAGGAATTCGTATCGACCAGCCATCGCTGTGATTTTAACCCGGTTCACCTCATTGGAAGGCAAACGCTCTATCCCCAGAGACACCACGGCTCCTCCAATATGCATTCAATATTTATGGAATACTTAAGCGATAGCCTGGTTGATAAGGGAACAAACTCGATCCCCGCCGTCCTGAGGCATGCCGGTGTACAAAATGGTGCATGCTAAACAAAGTCCCATAACAAATCAACACCTCTCGAGGTACTGGATAGGAGATTGATTGTGCTCTGGTTTAGGTCAAAATTACGATCGTGGATGGGTGAATGTGTCCTGCCTGTAAAATGTGCTGTGTGTGTGGAATTCTTGGCCATAGATGGCGCCACTGAAAAATAAGAAGCTACCCATCTGCCTGAAAATAGGCTTTTTAGTATTGACAAGTGACGTAAGACAACAACAACAGAATATTTAGGCGTTTGCACATTGATTTTTATTACATTATTTCAGGGAATTGGAATAGAAATTAAACATTTTATTTTGAAAATAATTAATGGCACATAATATTCCTTTTATTTATTATCAAGTCTTATGAAAATTTATTCCTCATGTTTATTTTATAGTAACGTTAATTATTTGAGATGGAAATATATTTTTGAGATTTTGAAATATATTTGAGATGGAAAAATATTTTTAAAGATTTGTAATGTTTATTGATTGTGTGTATTTTGATATTGTATGGTATAAACATAACTGCCTTTTATGAATAATTTTGTTGAATAATAATTCTGAATTTTTTTTATTTATTTATAATAGTTAAAATTTTATAGTTTAGATATAGTGTTCAAGTTTTGAAGTATTTTTAAGGCCTAACGAATATGATCTGAACGAAATATGATCTTGAGGCATTTTTTTATTTATATTATTTATGCAGTTCTGTGTTTAACAGTTTTGCTTTCTTTAAAACCTAAATTAATAATTCGTGTTATATTAGAATTTTATTTCGGAGTTATTTTTTAGCTTATTTTCTTTAAAGGAGTAATTTATTTTTGTTCTGACTTAGTAAGGTTGTGTCTGTTTTTATCACTATTTTCTTTATTTAACTGATTTGTTTTTAACGAAATACGTTTGTTTGACGAAATACGAATTCCTCCTCTTTGCTTCAAATCTGCGAGATTTCTGAAGAAGTAGTTTTATCACATTCGCGGACTCTTTTATCAGTTTTGACAAAACCATTAAAATCTTTTTTTTTTTCCCCTGGATTGAGGTGCGCTTTCATTTAACATCTAATTCTTATTTAAAACAATCCGTGATTTTCGCAGCTGCTTTTCAAAGGGTTTATCCTTCAACCTTGGCATTGTGCCAAGAGAGAAATCCAATAGGTAAAAACAATTAAGAGGGAAAATGGCTTTTTTTTCCGTCACATTACCGAGAAGAGAGTTAAAATTTGTCTTAAATAAGTTGTTTTTTTTCCCCTGAAAAGTTACTTACGTTTTTGAACTGTTATTTGTGATTAATTTCTAACAAAACAAATTCATAATAGCTTTCTTTCACCCACTTCCTCGAAGAAAAGATAAATCTGAACAATCAAATATTTTATTTCAAAAATACTAATTCAAATATTGAATTCTAAAAACTAATATTTACTTTATTGCCCGGACAGATATCAATGTTAAAATCTAAGAATATTGCAGTTTTGAAAGGTGATTCATTTCGAAAAAGTAAATTTTAAAAAAAATTTATTCAAATTTAGTTTCTTAACTTTATTGGAATTTTTAAAATGGAATTTTTTATGGAAAGAGAAAATTGTACTTATATTTATTCTATCTTTCTAATTATTCTAATTGTTTTTATTCTATCTTTCGATATTTTTTTTTGGGGGGGGGGGGCATAGATACGGAACAAAGCCTCGAGTGTTTACGTCTCTCCATGAAATATTTATAAGGACGTTGTTTTCTAATATTTAAGTTGTTCTTTTTTTTTCTTTAATGATTTTTATATCTGTATGAAATTATCTTTTTTTTTTTTACACTTTTGCTGCAATTAAAGAGTATTTTAGAATGTAACCCAAAAAGTATCTTTTCTTTATTTCAATTATCTGTGTTTAATACACTCTTTCCAACTTTTTGTACTGTGGAACAGGCTGCGAAATTCGATCCAATGATCTTCAATACACCTTCTCTTTTAATTATGTGCATCGGTTACAAACTATGTGGAAAAAAATATCTGGACAACCGATTGTTATGATGGTGGATGCATAATGGTGTGGTGCTGTTTCTCATGGTCTGGCCTGGATCCCATAGTTCCTGTGGTTGGAAACATGAAGTCTGAGATGTATGCGGACAACTCTATGCCAATATTTTGACCCATTGTCTCTTCCAGCAGGCTCCATTCATACATCGAGGCCGTGGTTCAAAAACTGGACTGGCCTTCTCAGAGATCCGATCCCATACAACACCTTTGGAAGGAATTAGAGCTGAGATTTAAGTAGCCATCCTCACTGCAAGCACTCACATCAGCTGCGATGGAAGTCCTTTTCAAAAACTGGTGCAAAGTGGCTGTCATTGATGCAAAAGAGGGACCAACATCATATTAATATGTGCCTTAGGACGCTCCATACCACTGGGTGTCCGGATATTTTTGGCCAGATTGTGTATCATATTGTAAGATTCAACTGAAAGAAGAAAATCTTAAAAGGGGCTGTCATTTTCACTCAATTCAAACAATTTGAAAAGGAAAATAATATGTGAATGATGTATTATTATATATGTATGCCATTTTACATCAGCTGTTTATAGTTTTTTTTTTTTTTTTTTTCTGTCGTAAACCGTATCTTATACAAATTTATGTATGCCCACGAATAGCATTAACACTAGAAAGACTGAAACTTAGTATTGTCCAAAAGCAGTCAAAATGACTGGATTGTAAAAGAGTAAATAATGCGTAAGGAAATGGTTTAAAATTAACTTTTATACTATTTACTGTTATATAACAAGTTATTAGTAAATATTAACAATAAAAAAAAATTATATGTTGCACAAAATTCTAAGAAATTGTGTCATTATATGCATTTCTAATTGAAATTAAAAAGTAGTCCTTGGGCGATCTAGTGTTAAATCACATAGTTAAAGGAAATGTCGGAAATAAATGTTCTGTAATATAGTGTGTCAAAAGGAAGGCTATAGTGATGTATATTATCCCCCGTATGACAAAGAGGAGGAGAATATGGGAAATACGCTACTGGCCAGTGGCAATTGTAGCATTTTTAACCAATCGCCAATTTTTTAAAAATTCTAAATTTTAAGGCAATTTTAAAAAACGAAACAATCTATCCTCATGATCCGTCTNTAAGATGTTGAGAAATTTGCGATGATGTGAGGTATGCTTAAATAGGTTTACTACGTATTTTTACTAATATTTATAAAAAATTTATTCAAGAAATTGATAAATATTTTATTCCAAATCTATTCATACGTATGTATACTACTGAAATTGTATCAGTTATTGAGAAGAAAAAACTAAAAACTAAAAAATAATCACATTAAATAAGCACAATCTGGTGTATAATCATATTNAAGTTGAACCAAAAGCACAATCTGGTGTATAATCATATTCTATCAGAAGCATGCTTTCATAAAACTAGACATTCGTTGAATAAAATGTTTTTTATTCAATAAGATGTTTTATTAAAACTTCTTTACTAAATTGCAAATAGAATTTTAGACTATTAAAAAAGAAACATCGTATTTTATAGTTTTAAAAGAAATAAAAATAAAAAGATTTGCAAACGATTATTAGCGAAAAAAATATGAATGAAATTTTTGCTACGCACGCTAAGTTAAGTTCCTCGTAAGTTTATCACATTTTAATATTTATCGGCCCACTTAACCACTTCATGGTCGCCAAATTATTTTTTTTAAATAATTAATTTTAATTTTTCTCATCTTCTAATAAATAAAAACAGTTGAAACTTTAGATTTTTTAATTGAAAAATATGTTGATTAAAATGGTGTAAAAAAATTCTTACCTTTTAATTCAACTTTTTTTCATCCTCACTTTAATTAAATAATAAAAAATAATAAATAATTATTAAAAATTATTTTCTTCATGAAATTATCTTTGGGTAAATGAGTTTTATGAGTGGGTGCAATTTTTTTTTGAATTGCTTCATTAGTTTTTAAAATATGACTGAAAACGCAAAAAGCGAAATTAACATTACGGGGCCCGAACTTTGAATCGCTCTCCTGACCAAACTATGGGGACCACATTTCCCAGATTACGGCTACCCCCTATATTTTGAATATAAAAAATCCAAATATGTAAAATAAAATGTATGTTTATTCAGAGAAAGTACGTTTTTGTGTCTGATTTCGTAACTTAATTAATAGTTAGCACTAATTAATTAGTGTATTTGAGGTTACCCCCAGGAACTATTAAGATTGACACTTAGTTCGTGAAAATCCGATCATTAGAACGAAAGTTATTCACGGATATNTTTAAAAACAAATATTCTCTAGTATATTTAATTATCAATATGTTATTAGTTCTATGTTTATTTTACCTCTTAAATATTGTTCAGATAAAATTGTGACATAATTTGAGTAAAAGGGTTTTGGACAAAGGGGTTTTGGACAGGACGGTTTAAACCGTGGATTAATCCATTATATCCTAAACCTTGCCAACCCTGGTATAAATGTATGGCATTTCTAAAATGAAGAAAAATTTTACCTTGAAATAAAGTGCTGTTTAGAATATGAAATATTTACTGAAAAATGATATTAAAATGGGGTATATTTTTGAAGAAAAAAGTGACTAGCAAATAAATGTTTTATCTTTAGGCGACTTGTTAATTTTGATGTTTTCTTCGGGGATGGATAGCAACTCTGTTGATATATATTTTCTCCTAAATTGTTTTCCTTTCGAATCAATTGATTTAAAACTTATCACGTCCGTTAATTTATTTTCAATTATTGATACCCTCAACAGTGATCATGAGTGTTATTAAAGAAATGAATAAATCTAATTCAGTACTGCTTTCGTTATATCGTCTGGCACAATTATACTCTACATTTAATCATGAAGCGGTGGATGAATCATCAAACTCATCTGACTGGTTATTTGGATTGAATATTCAGAAATAAATTGTTGGCCAAAACTAAATCCGAAAATTTTATAAAAAAGATCAATTGTGCTAATGAATCATTTGTAATTGTTTCCTCTACGTCATGCATAATTACATCAATGCATAGCTGCCATCTCTCCTGGATTTTCCCAATTTCTCCTCTTCTACTGGATTCTCCTGGTTCTTGTTGAAAATTCCCTAAATTTGAGTGAAATTTCCTCAAAAATTCCCTATGGAAATAGAATTTTTGTACTGATTATTGCTTGAATATTTAAATAAGTATTACATAATGAAACAAACCTCGTTTTAACCTTAAACCAGTTCAAAACTTTTTTTGCTCTAAAATGTTCATTTTCATTCACAACTCACTTTTTAAATTAATTAAAAAAATTTAACTATCTTTGATGAATTAAATGCATTGCATATACATAATACATAGCATTTTAGGTATGTTTAATGTCCATCTTATTGCAATTTTTCTGTTTTGATAACTATAAAAATTCGTAAAATTCCCTATGTGTAAAATATATAGTACATTATGCAACAATAGTATAGTACATTATGCAACAATAATATAGTACATTATGCAACAATTATTGTGAAATTTATATTATTTCGTAAAATATACTGGATTTAAGATTTAATTATTTTTTTTTTTAACTGTGAAAATTTTAAACAAGAATAAGTCGATTCCATAGCAGAGAAACAACCAAGAAAAGCAATCTATTTTTTTAAATTATAAGGATTTCTTTTTTTTTTATTAAAAAAAAGAATAAATGACTCGGATAAATTTACTATCCTAATTTAAAATAATTCGAGAAGGCTGTGAATAATGAACTTAACTAAGAAATTTCAGTCAGAGTTCATTCATGATAAAATTAGCAGCTTAACATTTTTCTGAAACCGCAGAAAAATGTCAAAAATAATTTGCTTTACTTTTAAAACAATGGAAATACAACTGCTGAGTCACGCAAAGGAATATTACTCAATACTTCTGACTTACTAAGCTGGGTTGCTTATATTTTTATGAAATTTTCATTTTGCGGAATGAAATTTGACCGAATAAGCAATTATCTTTTAATAAAGAAGCGTGCTATTCTAAAGAAGTTACAATCAAATTCACCAAGAAGAGTTAAAGTAATAGCAAGATTTATATTTCAATATTTCATTCAATAAATTCGATTTTAACTGTTCTTTTTTTTATTTTATAACCGTCTATGAAAAGCAGACCCAATATTTTGGGTTTGCTATTACATATGTTCAACTCCGTAGACTTGTCATTTTGAACCCAAACTAGAAGACAAGGGAACTCCTTTATCAAGTATCGGGAGAAATGTGCCTTCGTGGAGGACGTTAAGATGGAACTAACCAGTATTTGCGTTACATGGAGAGAGGAACCACGAAAACCTCCAATGGTTAGCCTTACGGCAAGGGGACCCATGATCTGTCTGCCACTGAGGGTAATTTTTATCCATCTTGTGTACAGACCCCTTGTAGTTGCTCCTCTCACACATTTGCCGAACGGAAATTATAAATTTCTTTCAAATATACTTGTTTTCTTTCTATAATATTATTTAAATTTTACTTAGTTAACCTTTAAATTAATTCGTGAATTTACCTACTTACCTATACCCTTTGTTTAAGAATTTATCGACCTGTTTCTTTTTTTTTCTTTCACTGTTTCTCTATCCTACTGGAAAACATTAAAACTTATAAGTTTTAATTTTTGTGTAATTTATATTATTTTTCATTAATAAAAATTTTTAATTCAATTTGAATACAAAATATATTGCTAACTGCGTTTTTGCATTCTGCATTCTAAAAATTTAGTTTCGAATGTTATATCTTTTAGTTAATTTCTTTGGTATCAAAACAAAATATTATTTTTCCATTTCCTAAAAACAGATTTAAGTAAATTCATCTAATTAAAATAAAAATAAAAAATGATATTAGTGGAAATTCATACTTGTAATGAATACAAAAGGGAGATTATTATTCGCGTTACACGAAATTTTTTTTTCACCATTTGAAAGAGAATGTTAATTTAAGGTAAAAAATATTAAAAAATTTTATATGATTTTCGTTATTCCTCGTTTAAGTGACCTTTCCCTGTCTTTTAGAATGAAAGATAATCCTTATCTCCGTTCTTCAGTAAAACCCGTACCAGCTTGATAAGAGATAGTTTGTTTTTATAAGGGTCCTGCCATTATTATTATTAAATTGTTTATTTATTTATTAATAGTTCTTAGATGAAAGCTTACGAAATGAGTTTAGCTTACAAATTGAACACATTAACAACTCAATGCATCTTCCTGATAATTTTGCTGCTTATTGCACACTGTCTCCAATAAATCAGACGAATCTTTTTTAGAGCCAGTCGCATAAGCGCATTTATAACAGACTATTCGGATAAATATCGTTCGAATTACATTAATTTCAGTTGGGAATAAAGTAAGGGGATTTTTTTCGTGACTCTCTTACCTGGAAATTGTTCTGTAAGTTTCGATAGGTTTTTACTTAATATTGTTGTTCTCAGTATTTATCTTATCTTGCAGTTTCTTGTTAAAGTGAAACCTTTTTTTTTTTTATCTCTTTATCAAAAACGGATGTGTACTCATAATGTGGTTTTGTTTTAACATCACTCCATTTTATAAAGCTGAAAAGAGAAATTTCCCGATTTAAAAGAATGCATAAGTACTTGACATAAGAAAATGTAGGTAAACTAAACAGTTTTTTTGATATACATCAAAATAAATATCAGGGGTCTGTCTAGGTTTTTTTTAAGAGTTACCTGTTTTGTAAAAATTTAGACATAATTTGTCAAAATTAAAAATTACGTTAACAAACCAACACAAAAAATATGGTAAAATAAGAAAATATTTTCGAAAATTGTCACTACGCATAAAAATTATTTATGACTGGTAAATTTCCATATATATTTTTCCCATGTGTTCACAAACAATTTTGCTATTGTAAAATTGTGGGCTTAAAATTGTATGCAAATTTAAAAATCTATAAAAATCACTGTCTACACTTAAATTTCTACCTGAATTTAATCGAAACATACATTTAACAGTAATAGCACTGAAAGTTACCTTCATTATGAGAACATTTTCGACTGGGTCATGCAGAAAAAATTTTCCCAGAGAATAAAGAAATTCATAAAAGAAAAATAAATGTCGATTGTAATAAATTTTGAATAAAGTTTAAAATTAATTTTCGGGCTTGCTTTCAGCCAGGGAGGAAAAGCGCTCTTTTTTCAAATCGTGTGGGGGAGGCTTATACCACATCATAATAGCAAACCACGGTTGGATTCCATTGCAAATCGAAATGCGTCATTAACTCCAGGTTTTATGTTTTTACGGGGATACAACAACAAAATTTGAAAAGGGAGAATTTTGGAACTTGCTTTTTTAAATGTATTTTTCCTTAAGTTGAATTTTTGAAGGTACCGCTAAACGATAATAAATTTTTGCCCTGGACACACCCCTGGATATTGAAAACTTTTAAGTGCAAAATTTGGATTTCTGGTGTCCAAGATGACAAAAATTTTTAATATTGCTTTTAATTTTGCCGTTTAATCCATTAATATTTATTTTAAAAGAATGAATCAATATAAACACTCGTTCTCTTTCCCTAGTATACTTTTATTTCTAATCTTAAAGATTTAAAAAGAATCATTTTTTTTAAATCAATAGTCCAAAATAGTTTGATAATCATTTTACCATTAATTTAAAATCAAAAGTTTTCAAATGAAATTAGATTATAATGCATTTTCTATTGTTTAAGCCATTTCGTAGAGTGTGATATATATTGAAAATCCTGTCCAAACCTCAGAATCAGAATGATTGTTTCAAAAGACAATTAAATTGTCTTCTTTGACGAGTCTGAAGACTGTACAATTGAGTCTAAGACAATCTGGGCTGACCCACTAAATACCATTCTATTTTATAATTGCTATGATATTTGATTATGAACCGAGATAGCCTGGTTGGTAGGGAACTGGGCCCATGCCCAAGAGTTCGTGGGTTCGGTCTCCGCCGACCGAAGACTCCACGTGTAGTACATGGCACGTTAGATCTGCCGAATCACAAAGTCCTCCATGTTCCCATAACAAATCAATACCTCTGTGGGTACTGATCCTGGAGTTTCCTTGTGTTCTGGATTGGTTCAAAATGACAAGGCTACGAAATTGAACATTAGTAGTCGTAAACGCAAAATTGGGTCAGCTGTTCAACGATTTATATAAAAAGTATAAATCTATAATCCCAGCAATGGCTGGTTGATATGAATTCCGCATCATGCTTCCTCCGACCACACTGCTGACTTAAAATATCCTCAGTGGTTGGCGGGTCATGGATTAGAGTCCCCTTGCCGTCAGGCTAGCCGTGGAAGGTTCTCGTGGTCGTCCTCTCCCTGTAACACAAATGCTGGTTGGTTCCATTAAAAAGTCCTTCACGGAGGCAAATTTCTTCTAATTCTGATACAGGAGTTTCCTTGTCTTCTAGATTGGGTTCGAAATTATGAGGCTACGGAGTTGTAGATTAGTAGTTGTAAACCCAAATTTAGGTTCGCTGTTCAACGAGGATTATAAAATAAAATATTAAAAAAAATAGCCACTGAAGAATCTGTTAACACAATTATTGTTAACATCTGTTGTTAACATTTTCAATTTCTTAGATAATACCATATTTGCAGTTATTAATTTTTCAAAATTATTTTATGACAAAATTAAATATGTCAAAATTATGTAGTTAATGCTAATAATTTTTCAAAATTATGTTTTAAGTATAAATAAATTTTTTTTCGTAATCATTAGTAAAATATATGGTAGCTATATTAGTATAGTTTTTTTTTTAATAAGTTTTTGGTTCTTGTGCAAAATATTACTTTTATATAAAATTAACATCCTAATCTTTTTGCTTAGTAAAATTTCGTTTCTTACTACTGAATGTAATGGTTTATGAAATATTTCTGTGTTTACCAAAAATGTGTCTTGGAATTTTCATGAGATTTTCCTGGAAAAGTCTGATAGTTTTTTGATCGCAATACATTATTTTTATATGAAGATATGATTATTTTTTAAGGTCTTTTTTAAATAAGTAGGAAAACAGTGTTTTATCTGGAATCTGAATTTTTGAGTACTCTGTATATTTACTGTGTTCCTGTCTGCCCCACTATTCTCACTCAACAATTTGAATTACCCTAACGGAACCAGAGATGCCAACTGCTCTGGGCACGCAAAAATTCTTAAAAAAACGGTAAATAATTTTGAAGTAAATTTTGCAAATATTTGACTACTTTACTTACTTTTTTAAAGGTATAGCTTGACATAAGTAATATAAATTGGTGAATTACGTAAGCCTACGAATTATTTAGAAATAGCGGTAGATAACAGTCTACTAAATTGAATACATTAAACTAAGAATCACAATTGATAAACTACCACTTTAAAATATATATATTTGCTGTCCGGAGCAAGTTGGCATCTCTGCGGAATTCATGATATGAATTAAAGAAAGAGCCTATCTTATTTATAAAATTCCATACTTTACGAACTGTCTCTTAGATAAAAATTTTAATCGCTAGTTATTATATTTTTAAAAAAGTATTATATTTGTTTCACTTAAGCTACCTCTTTCTATCAATTCGATTATGTTGTAGAAAGTTTACACTAGGGTGCGCTGCAAGTTCTTGACTACCTATACTTCCGGGTAACTGTTTTTAGTGTGTTTTGTTGAAGACATTTGGCTCACATCGTGATCTTAGAGTTTTGACACTCTTTTGAGTAGTATTACTTGTATACGTGTATTTGTTACCTGATATATTATTATTTGTGTTTTAAAGAAGAATCGTTGTATCATTCGAAAATCTATTATTTCAAGACGTAAGAATTGTCTTTTGAAAAAAGAATCGTTATAAAACAATTCTTAAGGCCTGTTTAGACGATCCAATTTCTTGGACTGAGATTGATTGATATTGATGGAAACTTGTTTTGCTTTGAGCTTTGATCGTGTAAACAAACATCCAAGAACTTGGTCCAACTTCTTGGACGATAGTAGAGCATGTTTTACTTACCATCCAAGTTTTTTCTCCCTTAACCAATCAGCGTCTTAGGTTTTGTGACGTCAACAATCAGGCAGCAAATTATGTCATCTTCTTGTCTGTTTTCATATATTTTAGTCCAAATAAATTGATCTGTTGCGGTTTATTTGTGTTATTATGATTTTATTTGAATTTATTTAGTAATTTTAAACTTATGTAAGTATTATTTTATAATGTTGAATATGAACAATGCGCATGCGCAAGTTTTTCTTTCAACGAATCAGCGACATTCAAGAACTTGGATAGTGTCAACGAATCATCCAATTTCTTGGACAGAGAAATCCGTCCAATTTCTCGGATTCAAGAAATTGGACCGTGTAAACAGGCCTTTACTTTCTTAACAATACGAGGACTTCGAAATTTGAACCTAAATGATAATTTGTAAAATGAACTTAATCTCACTGCCCGAACAATACTTTAACAGTAACGTATGATGGGGCACGACTTGCACCAAGAACAAACAGTAATAAACGAGTAAGAAGAGGTCCAATCAAAACTGCCAACAAAGCGAGTTCTTTCTAAATCTAGCAACCCTGTCACCTTTCGTAACAATACTTAACTAACACAAATTTTCACTTCAAACTCACCAGAATTACTAAATATCATTAATATCTTATGAAATACAACAGATTTGAGTTCAGAAATTTTGTAATTTATTTTTTATATTAAAAATACAGTCAAATCCCGCTATAGTGAACCTTCAAGGGACCGAAATTTCGGTTCACTATAACCGGGAGTTCACTGTATCCATACTGCGAACAATTATAACTCATTTTTCCGAACTGTTCACTTTAATGACACATTATTTAAATAAACGACCCATAAAAAAAATATATCTTTAAAAGTCAATATGTAGTAACAAAAAATGTGTTAACTTTTATTTTTATGACTCTTAGTTTTGCTTACGAAAAATGTAGGGATGGGAAACTGAGATAGAAGAAGCAAACAAGAAAAAATGCTTGTGGCTACATTCCACTCAATGAATGGTTTTAAAAATCGGTATATATGTATTTTATGTAGAAATTACCAAAAAATGAAGAAGAAAAATCGGTTGAAGACAGAAAAAAGTTCATAATATCCCATTTCATCTCTTCTTTTGGTTCACTATATCCACAAAAAATAATATTATACAGTAGGGAACCGATTATCCGGAACGATCGGGACCACCGCTATTCCGGATAACTGATTTTTCGGTTTTCTGAATCGTTACAAAAAGCCGTTTTTTTATTGTTAAACCCAACTAAAAAAAAAAAAAAATATTTAGAAATAATTTTAAAAAGAGAAAAACGATGAATGATTATTTCCAAAATGATGGTAAGGTAAACATCTTTTGAAAAAAAAAAAGAAAAATCCTAAGATCTTATGAGGAAAAAAAAAAGAATTTTTTTTTAAAAAATGGCGGGAAAATTTATCGAATTTTGTTCCGGTTTTTTGGTTTCCCGGTTTTCTGATTCCCGGATAACGGGTTCTGTACTGTATGTGTATAGTAAGGCACGGGAGCGAACATTTTGTTCTCTGTATCCAGGAGTTCACTATAAACCATGCTCACTGTATCGGGGTTTGACTGTATCTTTTGAAAAATATCGCCTCGCCGAATAAGCTGTAGTAGGCAGTTGTATACTTTCTATCCGGAAGTAGAGGAGGTCAAGAGTTCGTGATTGTTGTTGTTAACATTTATATTAAAAACACCATTCATGCCGCGAACAAGATGCTATGGGCACGACTCCAAAATCAACTCGGGGGGGGATAGAACGAATTTATTATGCTCTGTGCCTAAAGAGTAGAGAAGAAAAAAAAGACTCTTGTTAAATTAAAACAGATGCTTGTCAAGGAAGGCATCTTCAACATGTACGTAGGCGTTGTTTTTTTTTTTTTTTTTTTTTAACATGCGTGTGAGAGAGCATCATAAAGCCACGAATGTAGTCTATTGCTTATCTTGTGGTGAACCCTTCAGTTATCGAAGAATAACAGAATGTAGTGTACTGTAAGAGGTCTGGGAAAAGTGTTTAAATTTGTTTTATAAATGTATGCTCTTTATTGAATGTTCATTGCCGTTTTACAATTTAATAAAAATAATAACAGGATTGTCACTCCACAGGAAAAACCTGGAAAATACAGGGAATTAGAAAGTCACCTAAAATAACAGGGAATTTTGATATTTTCTTTACGAACTGGGAAAATACAGGGAAATTTGTTTCTTATTTTTGTCTTTTAAAAAATGGTGACCACTTAAAGCGTAATCTATGGGATATGTGATATTTCAACCATGATATTTCAGCTATACTAAACTATTTCATTTACTTACACCATTATTTAAGTATGTTCAGCTGTTTTTACAGCAAATAAAACTAAAAAATAAATGTTAATTTTTTTTTTTTTTTTTTTTTTTTTTTTTTTTTATAAACAATAAAAAAAAAATTATAAATCGCTGAAAGAAATGAAAATTTTTTGAGAACTTCAAAATAAAACTTTCATAAATTTGTGTAGTTTTGTCTTAAAATTTTTGAAAAAATGGAGAGGAAAAGAAATTTTTATTTTAGTTTTTGACCTCCAATGAATAATCATCAATAATCAGCGATTCTCAAATGGTGTATCCTTAGTATTCAGTGGAAGAGTTAAAGCGATAGTTAGGACTTACAAAATCAATTGTTACTCTCTTTTTTATCTTTTAAATTGTATTAAAATCTAATCCATTATTTATTTATTATTTTGTATGCCTCTGTGTAACTTAAAGTTCCATTAAAAAAAGATTTATTTTAATAAGAAGAGAAAGATATACCTTTAAAACTAAACTAGTAAAGAAATTTCGTTTTTTAGTAACATAAAAAAAAAATATTCATCTTATGTTAGTTTATTTTATACCCGGCGTTGACCCAATTCTGAGTTGACGACTATCAGTGACCGTAGCCTTGTAGTTATGAAGCCAACCCAGATGACAAGGGAACTCCTGGATCAATTATTGGAATAAAGTAGCCTTCGTGTTGGCCTCTTTGATAGAGCTAGCCTTTATTTGTGTTGCATAGAGAGGAAAACATTTTTTTTTTTTTTGGCCAATGAAAATAACTAATTAATTGAATAGAAAAATCTACCAAGAAATAATAGTAAATAAGTTTTCGAATTGTAAAAATAAACATATCTGTTAAACAATGAAAATTAGATCAATGTATAAAAAATAAATATTTTCCAAAGAAATATTAGAGGTAAGAAAGAAAATTAATACATTTAAATTAGATTATTTTTGCTATTTGAACAAATGTCAATTATTGACGTAACTGAAATGTTTCAAAATTATTATTAGAACAAAAGTACAGATCAAAATTAATAAAATCTTTTATCATCAATATAAATACTATTAAAAAAATAAAGACGATATGTTAGATAAATATAAACTGGTCAAAATTGTTTAAAAATATTTTCAGAAAAAAACAACTGTAAATCAAATTTAACAACACTTTCATCAAATAGAACTCATGTAAAACATTTAGAATAAAAAGCATGAAAATCTGATTAACACTTCAATTGAACTTGTTTTGTTTTTCGCTGAAAACACTATCTGCATAGCAAGTCTAAATATAATATCTAAGTAAGCATTTGAAACGATAAAATTAAAACATAGCAGTACAATTAGTAAATAAAATGAAAACATAATTTTTCATAAAAAGAAATTTTGTTTTGATGTACTTTTTTTTTTATTTTGAAAATATTATCTATTAATTTTTTCAAATTCGAAGTTATAAAATACCTTAAAAAATAAAACTTTCTTACAGCAACAAAAAAAGTAAGGGAAAAGAATTATAAATATGGCACTGTTATTTATGTTCTGTTGATTCTGAAGTAATTAAATCCAAGCTGATGAATGATCGGTGTGACTGACGAAACAATCCAGAGCACCACGCGTCGAGAGGGATATCTATACGCTTTCCGAAAGTCACTTGTAAATCTAAAATTCTTCTATATCACCGACTCAATTTATCTTTAGAGGTAAAAGATATTGAAGCTCTTCAGTAGTATTCATAGTCTTTAGAACTGCCCAAAAATGCCCTTCGATTCTAGAGGGTATTTTACAACCCCTTTCAGAATCCCCGTTTAAATAGCCATCGAAAATGCCTGGCTTTTTCATGGCCAGATCCCAACATTCTTGCTATGGAAACTCATCATTGTAATCCATGCTATAGCCCAACGTAAGCTGTTTAAATAAACTTAAAAAGCTGTTTAAAACAGTCTTTAAACAGCTAAACTTAAAGCTGTTTAAAAAAAGTCTCTTTGATTATCTAGCCTTTCATATATATATATATATATATATAAACAATGTANTTTATCTATATATATAACTTAATAGAATTTTAAAACTAAACGTAAAAAGAATTAAATTTTAATTGCAGGCTAGCCTTTCTAACAGATGAGAACATTAAATAATCTCTTACACATAATAAACTAAGCTCTTGCTGTATATATTAACCTTAATTGAATAGAAATGTAATATCTATTTATAAAATGAGTCCATAGTGCGTAGTAAAATGCCTTTATGACGCCTAAACTTATTCAAATTACGAAATATTTTGAGATATTAATTCATCTTTATCCGATCGTATGATTACATCTTCTGGCGTCAATTCTAACAAAGAAGTCGGGATATTGTAGATCACATAGCATGAAAAAATAACTATATGCTACATGTGAAAAAAGCGCGCATTTGCAGTTTGAATATGGTACAATGAATTGGTGTCCAGGAACTTCTGCTCCATGTATATAATTTGTAAATAGATTTTCTTTACTCTTTCCAATAATCCTTTTAAATACGACTGCAGAAAACTCGAAAAGAAAGCAAATATATATATATATATATATATACATTCGTTCTTAGTTTTGTTCTACAGAAAATATTTTTTTAAAAATTAAAATCTCATTGAGCTCTATTATTCAGAATGATATTATTCGGATGTTTTTTTATAGGCAGGTCATGAACTCTCATCGTCTTTAGAGTGAAGAGTAAATGTATCCTTCACACCCACGCCAATGATAGAATCGATTTCTCTCCACATCGAAGATGTCTCGTGGAAAATTTTTTTGATTTCATTCTCCGAGCGGGAGCATCGTGTACGGCCTTATAAGATATCAATTGAAATAACGCATTACAATCTAAAATGAAGTTTTACAGATAAAACGTTTTGCGCTATACGTAATAACGGGTTCTTTTAAGATTTATTGTCGTAGCATGCGAGAGTCACGATAATGCAAGTATTAAATTAAACTTTACTTATTTACTTTAAATTTTAGAAAAACTAGCGTATAAATCGTATACTACTATCGTCACTATCTCAGAAAATTTAAACTTTTTGCTTTCGTCCCACTATAACAGGGATGGCGAACCAATGGCACGCGTGCCATTTATGGCACCCGACACAATATTTTGGGCACGCCACCGATCACATTTGTTATTACACTATGAATTGTTATTACGCAAATGTTATTGCATTATGAAACATAAGTAACAATTAAATTAAAATTCACAAAAGCACACAAAATAATAAACAATTATTAATAAAAAAATTAACAATTAATGCTAAAAAAACAACTAATAACCATAAAAAACAAGCTAACAATAAATAACTAGCAGAAAAGTCCTGCTTAAACTAACATCTTGTAACCTAATCTAAGTTACTTGTCATCTAATCTGCAACAACAGAAGTCACACTGATGTTACTTTAAGTTGAATAACGCGTATAACTGAGACATTGCAAGAAAAAAATTTTTAAATGTAAATAACGAGTTTTGAGTTGATAGTATTTAGTATTATTATTTCCCAATAATCAAGAAGTCAAAATTATTTGACGGCACGTCTATGACCTCATTAAACAATTTTTTAGAAAAAAATGGCACGTTGGTGTATAAAGGTTCGCCACCCCTGCACTATAACACCCAAAGTGTGGTACACGTACCCCCAGGGGTACGGGCAGGGCTGGATTACCCATTGGGCCATGGCCTGGGGCCTCTAATGATTAGGGGCCCCCTAAAAATGGATTTTTTGAAAATAAATTTTAAAAAATTAAGAAGAACAATGATTTTTTAAATTTTTTTTAAAATGTTATGATTATTTTTTCGTTCTAATTTAATAAAATTAAGTAAAATTTTATTTATTATTATTTATTTTTATTTTAAATATGCTTTCTTAAAGGAAAAGATGTATAAATACTTTTATATTTGAATAAATAAAAAATATACAAGAAAAAAAATTTAATCTAAGGGGCCCAAAAATTTGAATGGCCTAGGGCCCCGCGTACGCTTAATCTGGCCCTGGGTACAGGAACAGTTTAGCGGGAAAACTTTTATTTAAAAATAAAGCTAGTCATGAAAATTTACGATTACGTATTTTTCGATTGGCTATTTTTTGCAAAGTTAACCGTTAATAATGAGTGGTATTAACAACCAGTAGCTTTTGTGCACTTTTTTATAGTAAAAAATACATTCATTTTTTTATTAGTTACAGTTAGTTTTATTAGTTACACAGCGTTACGAAAAATGTAGAAAGGGTACACAAAAGTCATAAGTTTGGGAAACACTACACCAGGGATGGCGAACCAATGGCACGCGTGCCATTTATGGCACGCGACACAATATTTTGGGCACTCCACCGATCATAATTGTTATTGCACTATGAATTGTTATTACACAAATGTCACACACTATGAAGCATATGTAACAATTAAATTAAAATTCACAAAAAGCAAACAAAATAATAAACAATTATTAATAAAAAAAATTAACAATTAATGCTAAAAGAACAATTAATAACCATAAAAAACAAGCTAACAATAAATAACTAGCAAAAAAATCAACAGTCCTGCTTAAACTAATATCTTACAACCTAATATAAGTTATTTGTCATTTGATCTGCAATAACAGAAGTCCCACTGATGCTACTTTAAGTTGAATTACGCGTATAACTGAGACATTGCAAAATGTATTTTCTTTTCAATGTAAATAAAGAGTTTTGAGTTGATAGTATTTAGTATTATTATTTTCCCTATAATCATGAAGTCAAAATTATTTGACGACACGTCTGTGATTTCATTAAACAATTTTTTAGAAAAAATGGCACGTTGGGGAATAAAGGTTCGCCACCCCTGCACTACACTGTAATAACTAAAATATACACTAACGGAAACAAAAAATACCATAGAAGGAGTTGTGCTAGGTAATCTAAATTTGGTAAGCTTGTTAATAAGAACTAAACGATGTCTTTTCAAATTTGGCGCTGGTGGTGCCATTGTGAACATGCAAATTAGGATGGCTTTAAATACGTGTTCTAAAGTTCGTAAGCGTTATTTTTTGTTAAATTTTGACATATTGAATTGCTGTTTGTCAAGAATGTTTTTAAGAAGACGATGAAGCCATTATCAACAGCTCACTTACTTAGAAAGTGGCCGCATAATAGGGCTGCGGGAAGATTGATATTCTTTCCACGATATTCCAGAAAGATTTGGGAGCAGTGTATCTACTGTGCGTTTAACAAACGACCCAATTTTGGGTTTATGACAACTACTGTTCAACTCCGTAGCCTTGCAACTTTTGAACTCAATCCAGTAGACCAGGGAACTTCTGGAGCAAGTATTGAGAGAAATGTGCCTTCTTGGAGGACTTTTTGATGGAACTAACCCGCTTTTGCGTTACGTGGAGAGAAAAGCCACGAAAACCTCTCTCGGTTATCCTCACGGCAAGGGGACTCTAACCACCCATGATCCGTCTACCATTGAGGATATTTTACGTCAGCACTGTGGTTTCGATGCAAGCCGGATGCGGAGGAATCAGGAATCCAAATATGCAAAAAGAACATGTGTTTATTGAGAGAAAGTGCGTTTTTTTCTCTGATTTCGCAACTTAATTAATAGTTGAAACTAATTAATTTGCATATTTTGAAGTTACTCTCAGAAACCATTAAGATTGATACTTAGTACGTGAAAATCATTAGATCAAAAGTTATTCCGGTTGATTTTTTTTTTTTTTTTTTGTATGCTTAAATTAACATCTTCGCTGTATGCTTAAATTAACATCTTCATTGTATGCTTAAATTAACATATATTACTTCAATTATTTTCGCTATCTGAAAAATTAAGTTACTACACAGAACACATTAGTTGATAAAATAATCAATCACTTTAAAAACAATGTACCGAGGGAAGAGGAGGCTTTTCTAAAAGAAGGTGACACAACAATTTTTTAATTTAAAATAAAATGTCTCTCATTGAAGTAAGCTTTTAACATTTCCTTGGAGAAAACCGCTACCAAATGATTTCCTACACATCCTCCCACAAAGGAAATGCGCATCCCTATTCCTGCCCGATGTGAGAATTCTTGGTTTCATATTATCTCACAGTGAACGGAATAATAAGGCTATATTTAATAAGAAAACTAAATACCGTAAAATGGAATCTAAAAAATCAAGTCAATAAATGCAATTAACGAATCAACTGATAGAGAACCGAACATTAATGATAGAAATTAACGTTAAGTAGGAAGACTTGAATTAATCTGCATATTAGTGTTACCCAATAATTTCCCTCTATTTCTTTTCATCAAAAAAGAACGAATGTTTTGAAAAGTTCTTTTGGTTGTTTCAACAAAGAAAAAATAACGTCTTAAAAGTTCCAGCCAGAACGGAAATTCGTGAAGGGTTTGTCTTCGGCATGAAAGTACTTAAGATAACATGGCTTGCAAAGTGGTCTAGTTAAGTGGTCGCACTCCATATTTTTGGAGCGCTCTTTTAAAAAAAACTATCCTTTTTTTCCCCTTCCTATTTTATCATTTCTTTCCACCTTGGAAACTTCTGTTTTGGAAATTAGGATTCTATACAGTGGCGTAGTTTTGGGGAGAGTTTGGGGGACAAAACCCCCTCCGTAATTATTTATATTACTTGATTAACTAACCACTGTACAATAAGTAGCATGTGAATATAAGAAAGTTTTCATTATTCAGTTTTTTGCAGTTTAAACTTATAGAATATATATATATTTAGAGAGAGAGACCGGGATAGCCAGGTTGGCAGAACACTGGACTCACATTCGTAAGAACGGGAGCTCGCATCCAGCCGGCTGAAAACTCCCCGTATTGTGAATGGTGACTAGTGCACGTTAAATCTGTCGAGTCATTAAGTTCTCCATGTTCCCATAACAAATTATACCTCTAAGGGTACTAAATTGGAGATGGATCGTTCTTTTGTTCAGGTCAAAATTACGGTCTGTGGATGAATGAATCGATGCATGAATGTGTTTGCCCTATAAACAGGTATGGCAGAAGTCGAATGCTTGGCCATAGATGGCGCCACTGGAAAAAAATGGCATCCGATCTGCTTTAATGGCCGATAACAACAACAACAGAAGGGTATAACCAATAGCCTCCCTCGAACATGCATTGAAACTGCGCCACTGATTCTATACATCTGAAAATTCTACTGGAAAATCCAATTGACTTCTGGATTTTTCAGGCCTCCTGATTTAAACTTCCAAAATGTCAATAATCAACCATTCAAAAAAAAAAAAAAAAAAACACAGATCATTCATTTTCATTGTTATGGGGAAAATAGTACTTTTATTTTATTAGCAAAACTCGTCATTTTCTTAGCAATTCCTTGTTTGCATCATTATGTAATGTACTCAAGTCGTGAAAAACTAAATCACACAGTTAAATCCGTAAGTTCCGAAAATTATTTTTCTGATCGAATTTCATTCGAAAATTCGGCAGTTATGTTAAAAATTTGTACACACTTCCATCCTGTGGACATATAAAAGAAAGTTCTCTCAAATTTTATTCCATGCAGCATGTTCACCGTTCCCCATAAATATTTGGTTTGTTGTAAAAAATAAAATTAAAATATTTGATTTCATATCTTTTTTTTTTTCTTTCTCTCTTTATTTATTTATTTTTTTTTTTCTTTACGAAGTGAAACAAAAATTTCTGCTCGGTTCTGGAATACATTGATCATGGTGCGTAGCGTTTTTAAAAGGTGCTTATTTTCCATTTTCGTTATTTGAAACCCTTTAAAGGTGCTTTTTTTATTGACTGTTTTTAAAAAGTGCTGAATTTTCCCTTTTCAAAAATGAGATTTTTTTTTCTTTACCACGTCGATTTTCACAACGTATTATGCAAAAGCTTGCCTTTCACATTGTTCTATTCAGCATTTTCACAATTCATTTCGGCGTACCGTCGGTCCATAGCGTATGAAAGCGCCAATCATTTTACATGTTTGATGAAATACTTGCGAGTCGGTATGTGCGTCTACAGGGGCGCCCATATGTTTGAATTTAGGGGGGGGGCTCATGAAGGGAAACAACAAATAGCTTAATAAATTAAAAAATTAATGAAAGGAAATTTTATCTATTTAAATATTTTTAACTTAATTAGCTGAATAACTAATTAATTTAAATTAATTTCACTTTTAATTATACATGATTAATCAAATACACGTATGTTTCATTAAGCATATATTTTCTAGGGGGGGGTGCCTTTGGCCCTCCCTTAGGGGCGCCCATGTGCGTCTGCTGAGCTGGGTTCGGTGAAATTATTGTCTTCTCATGTACAACTCTGCTGCGTTTTGCAAGATATTCTCAATGTGAGGCTTCATTCCCCCCCCTTCCCCCCGTGATATCGAACCGAAAAATCTCTCGAACATTTTATAACGCCTAATATAATCAAGAAAAGAGTTCTTTGTCAGAAACTAGTTATTTTATCATGATCATGTAAAGTCTTTGAAAATTATTTTGCATTTTGTTAATGTATATAGTGCTTAGAAATGTTTTTTGAGTTCTTAAAGGTGCTTATTTTTTGTTGCGAGATTTGGCTACGCACCCTAATTGATGGAAGTGCAAATTGTACCAATCAGATTCCAAAAAGTAATTTCGCCTGCAAGCAGTTCTTAAGAAGAAAAGAAAAATTATTTTGGAAATGTGTTAAAATTTTTGATGCGGCTGAAAAGCTGAAGTAAATATTTAATGAGAACAGAATATTCTTAAAGCTGTTTTTAATTAATTTCATGTGACTTCATAATCTGGTAAGCAAAAGAACTAATATTACTAAGAGTAAATATTTATGTTCGAGCTATTAAAAAACATGGAGTTCTATTGTAGAAAATTTTGATCTATATTGTCTACTTGTAGAAAATAACAATATTTTAAAAGCTCACAAAAACAATTAAATTGAAAAGAACAATGGATTTATTATCACTAACCAGGGTTGGCAAGTTTTTGACACATAACTGTTTTTATCGGTTTATACCATGGTTTTTACCGTCGTGTCAGAAACCCATAGTTTTGGTAAAACTGTATTTTTATTTGAGTTTAACTGCTTATAATTTAAAATTAATTCATTTTTGGGCAGTAAAATTAGAAAAAAAGTTGTTAAAAGATATTTAAGAACAGATTCTTGCATTTTCCCAACATGATTATAACAAAACATACTATTTGAAGTTATATATTAGGATACTAAACAAAATGTTCAACATTTCCAAGCATCATTTTGTTTGGTATATTACATTACTGAAGAATGTCAAGTCATTCTTGACTTAGAGTTTGTTAGAAGTTACAAGTTTTGAAAGTTTTGTTTAACTTATTTCAAATATTTAAGAAATGCCAAATTTTAAATTCTTCTTTTTAGTTCTTGAATTTATTAATAGTTCCAAGCATTTTTGTTTGTTTGTTTATTTCTAACAATTAAGAAGTACAAAATTTTGAATCCTTTGCAAATCAAGCTATAATGTTGATAAAAGTAAGTAGTTATCACTATTTTCAATAAGTATATTACAATATTTCTGTATGAATGTATATCCCTCTATAAGATTACATGTAGGTCATTCATTTATAAGGCAATTATGTGAAAATAATATATTGTCCGCTATATGCCATAAATTGAAGAAAACAGTAGGTTTTTGATGGTTTTTACAGGTAAAAACACGGTTTTTACCACTGTCATGTCAAAAACCAGTTTTTGAAGGCAAAAACCCAACCCTGTCACTAACCTATTAGAAATTACGTAATCCATGAAATTTTTTTCTTTCCAAATGATTTGGAAGCAGTAGAAATTACTCCAAATGATGCACATTTTCAAACAATTGAACTGGAAATCACTCTTTTGGAAAGTGTATTTTTACTTCTTCAAACATAATCATGGGTTGGGTCTTTTTTTTTTTTTTTTTTTTTTTTTTTTTTTTTTGACATGTCCCATTCATATCTGAAACTTTTTATTTTGAAGATGCAAAAAATATTTGAATTTCTGAGATTATTGTCTACTTTTGAAGAATGGAAAATTGTTTTCATCCTGAGAGAAAATGAGAATAGTTGCTTATTTTTCACCCTCGTTAAATCGGATTACCAATTTCGTAATATTGGTATTTTAAATTCACTGTTTCTATGGGTATTCGGAAAATATTCGTTACATTGAAATTTTCGCTACAACGGGATTTGTGTCTAGTACTTTTCAAGTGCTAACGTTGTTAATATTGTTTTTAATAATTGTGGGTATAAGTAATTTATATTGAACCTGTTGTGTGTCACCGAAGTACCTGCCATGTGCTACCTAGTGGCATGCATGCCGTAAATTTGCCCTCTCTGAGGAATGATCCACTTGTAGTATTTTGACTTTGGAAGTATTTTTTATTCAGTATCATAGTACGTCTCCTTAATACTTTTAAAGCAGACAAAAAGAGGGATTTTTTTCTCATCATTTATTACCCATTGACAAAATGGGTCTTGTTTTGGATTTGATGGAGTCCACACACTTTTCAACTGTGTTCAAGAGTAATAGTAAACAGTGTGCATACATTGCTACGGCGACCCCTGCTGTTTTTCTTTTCATTTTCACTAGCAGGCATTTTTAATGTTTTTATATAATTATAATTTAATGTATTTTTATATTCTTTTTGTAATTAACATTTAATGACTGGCTTGACAGTGATTTCAATATAAATATGAATGTTGAAGAATGAAAAGTATTTTGTGACGTCTTAAAACACGTACATATGCAGAATATGAATACAAATCCGACAATAACCATGAATTGAGACAGTTGTCGCAACCCATGATTTGAAATGTTGTGGCGTTTAACTGAGTCAATCCAGAAAAAAAAGTACTTGATCAATGGGTAACCAGTGATCGTAATAAGGCGATCACAACTTTTTTGTTGATTTTATTTTGTTTTATTTTTATTTATATTAATTTTGTATTTTTTATAATAATTTCACATTGTTTTGTTATTCTTTTCCAGAACTGTCTTGCAAAAGCTCTTTATGACAATGTGGCTGAAGCTCCAGATGAGCTTGCATTCCGAAAAGGTGATATCCTCACCGTCTTAGAACAGAACACCAACAGCTTGGAAGGATGGTGGCTGTGTTCCCTACGTGGAAGGCAGGGGATTGTGCCTGGAAATCGACTCAGGTTACTACCTGGCATGTATGACTCAACAGGACTTGGCACAGATAATTCACTTTCTCTGCGTAGAAGCTGGGCATCAAATCCCAATAAGGTATTTTTGTTATACTGTTAGCATTCAGCATTACAATTTAAACACCAAATTTATTTATTCAAATATTAAAAGTTGACTGCTAAAAGGGAAATGAAATATGTTCTCCTATTTATATCTATAGAGTGGTTGGATTTAGTAGTACCTGACACAAAATTCATAAGAAAAACTTAATAAACAACTAAGCATTTCTAAAGCTGATTTTTCACAGCATTCATGAAAAGGTGGGTCAGCACACCTTTACTTCAGAGAGATCTTTAGTCTGGGCCATAGATCTTCATAACCATTGAGCCCTTTCATTAAACTCCATGGTGCATAGCATTTTTAAGAAGTGCTTGAAGTTGCTTATTTTCGTTTTTTAAATGTGCATAATTTTCGCTTTTCCAAAATGAGATTTTCGAAAGGGGAATGTCGATTTTCGCAATGCATTATGTAAAAGCGTGCTTTTCACATTGTTCTATTCAACATTTCACAATCAATTGCGATGCTCCGTCGGTCCTTAGCATATGAAATCGCCAATCATTTTTCATGTTTGAGGAAATACTTGCTAGTTGCCGTCTACTGAGCTGAGTTCAGTGAGATTCTTGCACTCTCATGTGCAACTCTGCTGCATTTTGCAAGATATTCTCAATTTCAGTCTTCATTTTCCACCCTCTGATATTGAACCAAAAAATCTGTTGATTATTTTATAATGGCTAATATAATCAAGAAAATTCTTTGTGAGAAACTAGTTATCATGATCCTTTTAAGTCTTTGAAAATTATTTTGTATTTTGTTAATGTATATAGTACTTAAAAGGTGCTTATTTCTTGTTAAAAATTTTGGCTACGCACCCTGAACTCTTCCAATGTATTTCAAAACATGTGCTGTTTTATGCGTCATTACATAAAACAGCTTTCTTTAAACGTAGAATTGAATAAGCATTGAGGCAAAATCAGTCAATGACGATTAAAAAAAAAAAGAGAAACTTTGAAATAAGAAGTCATGTTTTACTAAATATTAAAGAACTTCTGCTCTTAGTAATGAGGACTATTTGAAGGAAAGAATAGTTTTAAAAAGCAAAAAATAACTTCTTTAAATGGTAATTGTAAGATAATATGGATAAATTACATTTCCTGTTTGTAATAATTATATTTGACCAATTTTGTTGTTTGATTGAGCAATCAATTCATTGATAACTGCTGCTAATTTATATTTTTGGGAGGGTGAAATTCGCATTTTGCTGAATGAAATTCTGAGACCCAATTTTATTTTATAACTGTTGTTGAACAGCCTACCCAATTTTGGGTTTACGACTACTTATGTTCAACCCAATCCGGAAGACAAGGGAACTCCTGGATCAGTATTGGGAGAAATTCACCTTTGTGGAGAACTTTTTGATGGAATTAACCCACATTCACATTACGTGGAGAGGAAAACCTCTCACAGTTAGCCTTATGGCAAGGGGACTCTAACCCATGATCTGTCTATCACTGATGATATTTTACATCAGCACTGTAGTTGGTGCAAGCCGGATGCGGAATTCCTATCGACCAGTCATTGCTGGGATTCGAACCCGGTTCACCTCATTAGAAGGTGAACGCTCTATCCTCTGAGCCACCACGGCTCTCTGAGACTGAGTTATAAGAAAGTATGTAATTCGTTAATTTAAATTGCAAAAAATATTTTGTTGCTAATATTTTCAATGTTGCAATATATTAATTTTTTCTCCAGTATATTACTTGACTTTATATTAAATTATTTAGTCAATCAGCTGCGATTGGTGAATGGGTAAAGCATTAAAGTATTGTGAAGATCCAATGGCGGCTTTGATGCCCATCCAGCTTCAGATCAATGGGTACCAGTTTCTCTGAGGAATAAAAGCTGCCTGTGTGCGAAACTGACCACATTGTGGAGCACTAACCACTGTGAACCCTCTAGTCTAGTAATATTTATACACAAAAGGCTATTAATTGATTTATTTTAGTCTATAAATAATGAATGATTTAATAAATAAATATAAACAAAAAATAGGATAGAAATTATTCGCAACTGAGATGAACACAATTTTTTACTCTCTCATGAATCAAATAACAAATAATTTATGGTCTAATCAGCAATTCTCGTCGAAAACTGGATAGACGTAAATCATGTATTCTGAGAATCGTGCTTTACAATGAAAATATAGTTTCAGTAGTTAAAGATTTTAAGAAAAATAATTAAAAATTGAAAATAAAGAGCTTACTGAACTTACCGAGCTACTTTATTTATTTATATTATAATTTGCTAAAACTATTTTTAAAATATCTTTATTTGTTGAATTTAAAAAGTGAACACTAATAAAGTAAATACAAATATAGTAAATGTTACTTCAAAGAGAAAATGCGTAAACATTCTAGCAAAATTTGCCAAATAGTAAAAATGCTTGGGAAAATTTCTGAAAGGTTTCAGAAATTTTCTGGGCATTTAAAAGTGTTTCTTCAAATTAATTACAGCTGTAATGGTTTTAAAAAAATGTGTTTTAGTTGATAACATTTTATTTTGTAGGGATGCTAACCAAAGCTGCTTTTATTTTATAGTAATGTTTTGTTTCTTTTTAAGGTTATTACCCCACAAAAGATTGGCGGTGTTTACTTATACGATGTTCCTCCTGGAACGAAATTAACCGAAAAGACTCCAATTCCACGCTACAGCCCTTCAGGTCAGTTACCTCTGTTGATGTCACCAAATTTTATTTTTAATTTATATAAACAATTATTTTTTAAAACATCCCCTATAATTTTTCAAAAATGCTATTTTAATTCAAGAATATAAAAGCTTTAAACAATTCATGTAATTTATATATTATTTTACAAAATTTTATGACTATCACTTTCATGTAAGTTTATACATGTCCCATAAAGCCCATTTAATGTCTTTTTGGATTTATTACAATTTGAACTCATTGATTTCAATGAAACAAAATATAAGTATTATCTTTTAAGATTATAATTGTAGTTAGTATTTATTCAGTGTGTGTAGCATTTTTTAAAAGCCCTTAACAGTGCTGAATTTTCCCTTTTCCAAAACGAGACTTTTTTTCTTTAACATGACAATTTTCGTCTTGAATTGCGTAGAGATTCTCGATTTCAGGCTTCCGCCTTCTGAAATCGAACCAATAAATTTCTCGAATTTTCGCTGATTGTGGAGACTATCTACATTGCCAATTTTTTTTTCTTTAAAAATTTTTTATTTTTCTTGCTGGTGAAACACTATTGGCAATCGAAATAGGCTACAGGTGGCATAGAACAGAATTATCTTCCCATGGCAACATTTCGCATGCTTTCACCATTAGAGAGTCATAGAAGAAGGAAGTACGTTAGTTTCTGTCTTTATTTTCAAATAAATGAAAAACTTTTAAGGTAAGAAACTATATAGAACTGAAAACTACATTGAACATAGTTCTAAAAGAAAGCGTCGTAGAAATTTAGAAAAATGGTTTTGGCAATTAAATACGAAAAATATTAGGTATGGGGGAAATATTGTAGCACATTCCTACACAACGAAGGAGAGGGATGGGTTAAGACATGCAAACCGTCTTCTCTCCTGATGGCGTATTCAAGCGTTGTGATTGTGAATCTTTTTTGTCACTGTCGAGCTAATGACGTTCTTGCTCTGTTCTATTTATATGTCTCTACCATAATCATTGCACTCGACTAATTATGTATTTTCGTGTGGGTCCAGAGCAGTCAACAATCAAAGAGCTTCCATCACCTCAAAATTGCCCTTTTATTCATTTAATTTAATAAAGATGAAATAATTCAGATTTTTAATGTTAGGATATTTTACTTGAGGAACTGACCACAAATTGCATAAAATGTTTTAAGCTTTTTTTTGTTCTTTATTAGTTTATTACTTTTTTTAATTGTTACTCTTTGTTATTGTATTATTATTTTTAAAATTTTCAGTGCTCGTAAGTTGTTCAATGAAAAAACTCAGTAGGTAAAAGGTATAAAATGAATTCACTATTTTAACATTTAGCAAACACAGTGTTTGTCATTCCATTTTACTCTTAACGGTTAGATTTAAAAACATTTGAAACAAAAAATTTAATAAACTCAGATTTGTTAACTATTATCAATGTATGGATCATATAATAATTTACTTCTGACAAAAATGTTTAACTTCAATACACACTGTACTGACATTTCAAAATTATTAAAAATTTTTTTAATCATTTCGTTAAAGAAGTACTGAACTAAGCTACAAATTTAATAGGGACCATTCTCTAATTTACATTAATAATATGAATTGAGTTAATTATTAACTTAATTCTTTACATAGCTTTATAAATTAAGTATGATCAATAATATTAATCTTGTTAATGTTTTTCTTGAATATACTTTTTATAAATAACCTTTATATAAATCAAAAAAATACATCTAATAGCTTTTTTAAGTTTTACTGTAATTTTGAATTAAAACTAATTTTTAAAAATTTTTTTAATAAAGTAACTATTAATTTAAAAAATAGAATTAGCAACTCAATTTTGAATGTATTTTAAACTGTGCATAAATTGTTTTTATGGTGGCTAATATAAGTAAGAGAGTTCTTTGTCGGAAACTTAATATTTTAGCACGATCATGCAAAATCTTTGAAAATGTTTTTGCCTTTTGTTAATTTTATGTTAATACTATTTTATGTTATGTGTTTGTTAAATATATATATATATATATATATATATATATATNTTAAAAGATTTAGTATTGCATACTTTATGGCTTGAATCTCAGCATCGAAATTCGTGACCTTTGACCCCACGGATAGAGGTTCTTAAAAACATTTTTTAACAATATATTGACCTGCAACACTATACAGCCTAGAAAGGAACAATGTAAATGATAATCATTTATTTCTATTGCTAATGATATGAATGCTCAAATAGACTTCAAAAAATTTATAAAAAATTTTATATATATATATATATATCATGAAGAAAACCATCTTAGAAAAAAATCTTGTACCATTAATTTCCTTCAGGTTATTATCCTTCAGCTTATGTTACCCATAATTTTTTTTTTTTAAACTTGTCTTTCTAAATATTTATTGCAGTAATTTTATTATAATTTTAATATAATTTTATAATAGTTTAATTTCGTTTCTTTAAATTTTTAAATATATGTTTCTTAAGTATTAATGTTGAAACTAGACAACTCGTCCGTTAAAAACTTCTTTCTTTACTGGCTTAATTTAAAATGTTTTTCAAAAATCAACCTTAATTTTGTATTGTTTCTTTTGTCAAAACCCCCGTTACAGAATCACGGCGACAGAACGTTACAGAGTTCTTGCAGAAAGATTTTTCTTTTGAAAAAAAAAAAATACTTTTCTTTTCTACAGAAATTTACACGTAATATTTGAATTCTACATTTAGATAATCACTTTTTGGCGTGCTCAATTTCCGACGATAGTATCGTAAAGTGATGTAATGCTTCGATTGTATTTTTGGCAGTTATTGATATTGATTTTCACGTGGATTTTTAGTATCCCGATATATTTCAAACAATATGGAAAATTTGAATCATCCATTGGAGTATTTACTTTTTAAGGCAATAATTCTATTGAAGTTTTGGCAGTTATTGCTATTGATTTCTCCATAGTTTTTAATCCGAAACACAGCGCTTTTGTTATTTTAAATTAGTAACATATATGTTTGTTATTATTACAAGTATCTTGCAGAAAGATATTAGTAATAGAGAGTTTTGTTGCAGATAGCTCGAAAAAATTCTGCTACAGGGGTCTAAACAAATTTTATGTTTTGAATTTTTTTTAGTCAGTGATAACAAATGATGAACACTTGTTATCTTCAACTCATTGTTAGGATTTCATTATATTCTAATAAATTACTTATTTGCTTTTTCTAGGAAGCTACGACATTCCTCTGAGCTCAAAACCAATTTTAAATGAAGCATATGATGAACCAAGGCCTCATAATGTAAGACCACCACCCATTCCGACTGTTTATGATTCACCCAAAACAAATGTGCCTGTTTCTGCTAACGAACCTGTTGTAGCAAACGATCCAATCTCGGATCAAATTAGCACTTACGATGTTCCCAAGCCTTCAGATAAAGATTTGCAACCTTCTCATATTATAACTATATCCGACAATTATGATGTTCCCCCTTCTCTTTGTAAAAACAGCCCATCATTGTATGATGGGAGGGCATTCAGTCGCTCCAGCAACTCGACATCGGGCAGCTCGTCTTTCCGGTCACCCTCTGGGAGTCATTCCAGTATAGAGACTTTGTCGCTTTCAAGTGTGGGTGGAGGATCAAACAGATCCAGTCTGGAGCAGCATCCGAATGACGTGTACGATATTCCCCCTGAGCCGCAACCTGTGCTCCGTTTGCCTCATCAAAGTTCTTTATCACAAGAGACCTATGATGTACCGTCAAATAATATGCCTGCACAAATAATTGACCCAAAACAAATGAAAACCCCAGTTGTCCTTGATGGTGTATACGACATACCACCTCAAGCAATGCGAGACACGTGCCCTGTACCCAAGACAGATGTTGTTGATTCTTGTTGTCAGATTACTGTCGCTGCAAATAAACCTTCTGAAGAGAAAGAATTTGTAAGCATCGTTCCAGAATGTGCAGAAATGCTATTGGATCGTGAATCGGCTGTGGAACTCCTCATGAAACATCATCAAGAAGTTCAAAGCTCGATTTCGAAGCTTTTCAGCTTTGTGAGTACAACTTGGCGAAAATATGAAAACATGAATAATAAATTACCCGAGATCCAAGTCACCTGTCACAAACTCCAAAGCTCTATAGTAGATTTGTTCAATTTTTTCCAGGGTGCTTTAGCAAATTCTGCCCACGCTGCTGATAAGTCTCTTTGCTTCAAATTAAATAAACTGGTGAGCCCAATCAAAGAATCTTGCACAACCATAAAAACTTGTGTTCAAGCATTGGATGATAAAGGATGGATTGCATCGAATCTTTCCTATTCAGAGGAATCATACACTCCAGACGAGCTGGACATGCTGGTCTCCTGCGCTCGAAACCTCGTTGAAGATGTCCGACAAGTCACTTCTCTCATTCAGGGAAATTCTACACTTTTGTTTAAAAGTGAACAAAGTACTTGTGAGAAATCTAAACCACCTGTAGCACCTAAACCCAACATAAAAGCCAAGCCACCCATTTCTGCAAAGCCAGGCACCAAATTGCAACAAAGGCCTCTACCGCCAACTCCTCAAAACAACGCCCTGAAGTCTCAGTTAAGCGGAGAATATTTCAATGAATATGATTACGTAAATCTGGAATCCAAAGAAACTGTGGAGAAGGAAAACGAATCCATAAAAGCGACCCTATCCAAGGAGATGTCTCAGAATTTTGATGAGCTTGTCAAACAGTCTGAGGTTCTCGTTGTCAGCCACACAGAGGTGGTCCTAGATAAAGTCTCTCCCCTAGATCCGAAGGATGTGCAGTTATTGTCATTTTACAGTGTGCAGCTAGAAACACATATCACGCATTTAACTAAAGCCATTGATGCCTTTCTAATGACTATTAAGAATAACCAACCTCCCAAAGTATTCGTAGGACATAGCAAGTTTATTATTATAGGTGCGCACAAACTTGTCTACATTGGTGATACTGTGCACCGCAACTTAAGTAACTCCGAGCTCAAGACGCAAGTTATGCAAAATTCAAATAGCCTATGTGACTCTCTCAAAACTTTAGTAGTAAGTACAAAGAAAGCAGCCGCAGACTTTCCGTCTGTAGTCGCCGTTCAAGAAATGGTAGACAGCGTAGTAGATGTTTCTCATCTAGCAAATAATCTTAAACTATCTATTGTGCAAGCTTCGTAAATTTTTCGCCTTCTTACACGCTGAAAATATTTTTCGGGGGCCAATTTTGTTTTAATATTATTCAACTCACATAGCTGCCAAATCTACTGAATTTTCCAGTAGACTACTGGATTTTGCCAGTTCTACTGGTTTGGTAAAAATTCTCCTAGTTTTTGTACATTTTAGAAAAATCCCTATTGAAATAGATTTTTTTTTTTGCAGATTATTGCTTGCTTGAATATTTTAAATGAGTGTCACTAATACATAATGAAACGAACCTCGTTTATAAAATTCAGTTAACTTTGATGAATTAAATGCCTATTACTATTCAAAATTATGAATAATCACAATGTATAAAATTTCAAGTTCATTTAATGTGAAATCATATCTGGTGAATAATCATATTGCAGTTTTTCTATTTTGATGCCTCAAAAAATCCCTAAAATTTCCTATGTGTAAAATGTTTAGTATATTTTGCAACAATTATCATGAAATTTATATTATTTCGTAAAATCTACTGGATTTTTTTCCTATCCATGTTGGCAGCTATAAACTCGTATTTTGGATTTTTTTTCAGGGACGCCTGTGGAAAAAAAAAAAAAAAATTCATGTTTCGGAATTTTTCCTATAATTTAGATGCAGCTCTTTTTTTACTCAAATGCAGCTCTGATATATGTATTTTTTTTTTTTTTTTTTTTTTTTTTTTTTTTTTTTTTTTTTTTTTTTTTTTTTTTTTTTTTTTACTTCTTATTTTCCTCACAAAAATTCATTAAATAATCATTCAAGAAAATCTATCAAAGCTTTTTCGAAACTTGCTGGGACTTTTTCCCCATGTAAATCAATAATGGTTGCATTCAGATTTTGAAATAATATTTGAATAAAGAAAAAAAATCCATTTGTGAAAGAGGCTTCATACCGTATTCAGCAGTGAGGCAAAACAGGATTTTTCTTCTTAGTTGCCTTCTGTCCGTATTTTGACAACAGACCCGTTTCCTGGCTAGCTCCACCTGAGCAACCCCATAAGAGCAAACACACTTTTATTCTATATCTCGTTTTTGTTTTATAGTTCATTTTATTATTTTTTTTTCATATTTAGATTATATTTTTTATATTTTATTCTATTATATTTTATATTTATATTATTTAATTACATAATTCGATCTCTCATAAATTGTGTCACATTTCTATAAAATATTGTATCAGTAATTTTTAATAAGTTATTTATTTATTTTTTAATTTCATGCTCGCATTTTTATTGCTTTATGAACTAATCTTTTCATTGAAATTTTGAATTTTAAGTGTATTTTGTTTTCTCTTAATAGATTTTTTTTTTCATATAAAGCATGCATTTTTATTTTATTAAAAAAAAAGAATTCATGAATGGTATTTCAAATAATTTAGTTGAAAAAAGTTAAGAGAAAAATACAGAAATTATTTTATCGAAAGTCTTGTTAGGAAAAATATTTTATTCAAAGCATCCTTATGTGCAATATTTAGAGAATTATTAATATACTAGATTTGCAACTTTACATTTTATATAGAAGATTTTATTTCCATATACCTCAATATGGTTTTTTTTTTACACTACAGAATTCCCTGCATTTGCAGAACCTTCATATGATTTTAAAAGTCTTTTAATAACCCTTTATTCAATTCAATTTTTATGAGATTGAGTCTGTGTTTTTCACTTATGCCTTACTTATGTGTAAAATTGTTTACAAATTATGTTTTAAATATGCTTTGCCTCTTCCTGCTGAATGGCATAGTCGTTTTTAACAGGGCATCACATGACCGGGTAGTTATATTCCATGACACTCCTAGTCAAAATTCCGGCAAGATAAATTGTAGTGTCTCAATTCCCAATACTAAGTACATGAAGCCTATAGCATAGCAGAGAATTAAAATCATGTCCAATTCACACAAAAATTCAACTCTAAGGTAAAAATTTCTCCTATTATAATATGCAAATTTATCGAGATGACGCTGATAGTAAGGAGAGTGTAAGAGAGGGGTATAAAAGGCAGAGAACAAAGATTCTGTTATGGCGTAGAGGTTGTATATGGATGATAAAATTATCTGGAATGTAAGTCTTTGGCAATGATTCCAAGATGATGGAAAGTTGCCATTGAAGATTCGTATTTGGCAGTAACTACCAGAAGAAGCAGGCAGTGCACAATCTACAGCCCCACAGTTTCAAGGCAAACCGAGTGCAGACATTTAGATATTCAAAATACAATTAGAGAATTTTAAAAAGTGTCAATGTATTTTTCATAATTAACGCACAAAAATAGATGACCCAATGAGATTAATTCTAATTTAAAAATTTATTTTAGTAAATAAAATGAAATTTATAAAGATAACAACACTGTTTCTTTGTAAATACCAATCAACATATATTTTAAATTTTTATATTTTATGTATTACATTTAAAAAAAATTTATAACAAAGCTTTATTGAAAATAGAACATTTAAAATGCATATTTATAATAAAAACGTTTTTAATGGGTGTATCAAAATTATATATCAAATATTACCTAATAATTTTTTATAAAAATAAGTTACTATGTTCTGAAAGATGTAAATGTTATAATCTTTTCACCGCTCTTTAAGAACAGAAATATAAATGATTGAGCATCCAATTCTCTTAGCCAGAAAGACAGCAATCTCTGGTTGTTGCAACAGGTCTTGGCAGTCGGTATGAAGACCCCTTAACTTTTTTACTTTAGATATACTGGCATCAGGAATAAGGGTTACTATGGTTATAGTTACATAGCTACCAACTGTACTAGATTTTCCAGTAGACTACTGGATTTTCCCAGTTTCTTCTGGTCTACTGGTTTATTTAAAATTCTCCTGGTTTTTGTACATTTTAGACGATTTCCTAAAATTGAGTAAGTTTCCTTAAAAAAATCCCTTTTGAAATTAATTTTTTGTGCAGATTATTACTTGCTTGAATAGTTAAAAAGTATTACTAATACATTCTAGAAATCAGTTCAAAGCTTTTTTTTTTCTAAAATGTTCAGTTTATTTTTACTCGCAGTATTCTTTTTAAATTAATTTAAAAAAAATCTTTTAACTATGTTTGATAAATGAAATGCTTATTAATATTCAAAATTATGAGTAAACGTAAAACATAACATTTCAAGTATGTTTAAAGCCAATCATAACTATAAAATATTGCAGTTTTTCTATTTTGATGACTATAAAAATCTCTGAAACTCCCTACTTGTAAAATATTTAGTACATTATGCAGCATTTATCATGAAATTTATATTCTTTCATAAAATCTACTGGATTTTTTTCCTATCTATGTTGGCAGCTATGTAGTTATTTATTTACTTTATTTTCATAACACATTAAACATGATTTAAGAAATAAGAATTATTTAATGAAACTGCTAAATTACACTAAAAAGATTTAATAATCAACTGCAACTATGAAATTCTTGCATTCAATAGAGAGAAATCTAAGGAATGATTATTTTCAGGTAGTCATGTAAAAAAAAAAAAAAGCTATGTAAAATGTTCTGCTATGTAATGTTCATAGGTGCTATGCAATTAATGAGCAGGTTCTCCCCACCATCTGTAGCTAGCAAAGTTGTAAATATATGTACCTATACAGTAGATTTTCTTTTTATTGTATGATTGATAATGTTAACTATGGTTGAGTGTTTTGCGAAATCTTATTTTATGCTATTTCTATGTGCAAAAGAAATAGTAATTAATTATCCCTGTAAATCTTCATTTTAAATGAGAAATTAGCTCTTGCTAAAGTAATTAACATTGTTTTCCAATGCTTCCACAAAATTTGAGTTTTTAGGATGTAAGATATCTGAGTAGTTCCTATAATAATTTAATGATGTTTTGCTAATTTTTTCCGTAAATTCAAAAATTTTCTTTTCAAAAGGGAAATTTGATCATTTTTTTAAATACATTTTACTGTATGAATTTTACATTGCAAAATGTATTTTACTCAAATCTTTTTTATTTAATAAATTTTGCAACTTAAAGTAATAACTTAGATCTTTTAAGTTATAACAATGTATCACTTACTTAATGATTTAGTACTCTTATTTAATGATTTAGTACGTAAGACCTTCATTATAAGAAAGACTAGTCTAGTTTATCAAATCAGCTATTTCATTTTTAGGAGTTATTTTTCCTTTTTATCCTACTATTGGTTAGTGTTAACCATTTCTGCTGAAAGGAAATGTTACTTACATGGTATTTATGAAAGTGGGCGGAGAAGCTGGAGGATTTTAATTATGTTTCTCTCTTACTTCAAATAATTGAAGGTTGCACTATAAGTGTTGTAGTACAATGGCCTGAAAGATAAAAGATGAGATCAGAAAAAAATTTTGAAACCACCTATGTTTTAACGTATATGGGGTATCTGCGCACCTGGAAAGTTATAAATTTTGGTATTGAACAAAATCTGTCATGATTTTAACTAGTTTTTTAAAAAAATCTTGGAAAGTCATGGTCGAAGTTTGGTTATACCTAAGTTATTGTAATGCTTTTTTAAATTTATTGTTGTGTTCTTGTCAGAGATAATAGTAACTTTGTTAACTCATGAAAAATTCGTGGAAAGTCATAAAAAGTCATGAATTTAAAAATCTAAAATGTAGCAGATACCCTGCATATAACTAAACTTTGACTTAATTGATAAAAATCTGCAATTTTTTTAGTTAAGTTTGAATATTCTTTTTTTTTTATGATCTCATGTTTTTTATTTCAATATTTTTTAATGTGTGGTTTTGTATCTTATTAATATTTTTGAATAAAATTCTCATTTTTCATTTTATGAACTCTATGCCATAAAAAAGATTGCAGCATTGTTTGTAACATTTAATTAAATATTGAAAAAATAAATGAAACAAACCTGCAGATTGCAATTTTAATCAAAACATCTATGATTTTTCACCGTTATTTTTGTTATTTATCTGTAAATAAAATACACTGCTTTTACAATAAGGATTTAAAATAAAAACTTTAATAGATTAATAATTAATGAACTAATGCAAGTCATGTCACAAGCATTGTGATAATATGACAATAATATAAAATTTTCTTACGAAATATTTTCTCAGTGTCAATGTCTTTTAATTTTTACCTGAACAGAATGATATGTTATATTCTATTTATGATTGTTTTTATGGTTTTGTTAAGAAGTGTATTTATTCTGTTAATAATAATGAAGTTCATGAGACACTTAAATATTTTTTTCTTTTTAAAAAAAAAAAAAATTTCAGAAATAGGAAAATAAGACGAAAATTAAGTTCAAGAATTACTCTTATTTACGAGTTTTGCTGATCCATGTACTGATTGTATTGTAAGCAGTAAGAAAATAATTAATTATGCATTTATTTTGTTTTTCACATTTACTTTCAAAATTAATTATAAAAATTATTTTTTGATTTAGAAATTGTTTTGCGAGTGGAAAATCACCCTGCTACAAAAATAAATTAAGATATCGAAATACTTGTAAATATATATTTTTTAAATATTTTTAAAAAATATTATGTAAAACAAAGATTTTATTATTTAGTATTACTCTACTTATTTTTACCTTAATAGTGATTAAGTAGTGACAGCAATGAAATTTGCTATATTATAAACACATGTAAAAGTAACGCTTGAAAACAAACTTTTTCATATATAGATATGGTACCTCTAAATTTAAGAGGACATTAAACATGTTAACATTTTGTTTTTGGATTTTTAAAAAACATCATAAAATGCTTTTTCACTGAATACTTTTCATTTGAACTTCCACATTCCATATTTCTTTTGTATGGCACTTTAATGTCCTTTGTATATTGTTAATACATTGCATTAAGATATGAACTGTTTTATATGATAGCAACTTTTGTATGTTCATATATTAGAATTTAGAATCTTTGTACTGATTACTTTGCTACATAATCTTTGTTAATAATTTAGGATTTTTATAACTCTTTTTCATTCCTTGTGCTTCTAAATTTAATGTGATAACATCATAGTACCTTCAATGCATATTTTTTTTTCTGGGACTCTAATTACAAGCAAAAATATATTTTGGTATTTTTAAATTATAAAAAAAAAGTCTAATATTTACTAAAAAAAATCTGTTCAATTAATCAAAATTATAATTATGCTCAAATATAAAATTCATAAAAAATATTTTGAAAATTTATTTTTTATTTGTATTAAATAATTTATCAATAATTCATTTTGTATATTAAAGAAATTTCATTGTTTCTGTTAGATCTAAGTAACTACAAATTTTAAAAATTGTTATTTGGAAGGTTTCACCTTTAACACAAAAGAAAAAAAAAAAGAACAGTGGTACCTCTTGCTGTATTTCATAACCATACATTATTAAAATGCTTAAATATATTTTTCACTTATTTTGACCTAAATTATTACAAAATAATGAAAAAAGTATGAAAAATATGTTTCATAAAAAAACTGCCTCAAGGAATTCATCTATGACTTTGCCTTTTATAATTTATTTTGAAATAACTATGTAAGTTTCAAATTAACTAACTAAATACTCCTTTACAATGTATGGGCTTCATTTTTTTTTTTTTTAAATATTTACCACAATTTTATATTAAATATATGACTTTTTTTAAAAAATGAACTTATAAACACTTAATGGGTTGTAAAACTGCATATAATGAAGGAAAAAAACATTTTTTTTTAGTATTTACCAACCTTGTCTTTTTGTACTTGACAATTAAAATTTTTTGTCTCTAACTAAATTTATTAAAAAATATTTTTGAAGAATATGAATTTGTAAATTCTATCTTACAATTTTGTCATTGTACTATTAGTCCCAGAGATATGCTGAAAAATTAAATAACATTATGCAGCCCAAACTATTATTAACTTATTACTACCCTAACTAAACAATTGTGGCTCACCACCATACTTAAAAAAAAAAGGTTTAAAGAACATAATGTCATAAACAAACAAGGGTATGCTTAATCATATATATATAAAGTTATGTAATAGGGTAGTTTTATTTAACTAGCCTACATGAAAACCTATTAAACTAAGCTGATTGAATCTTTGTAAATAAAAATTCAATCATTAACTGTATACACGATTTTTTTTAAAAAGAAAAAAAAACATTACTGCTAGTTATTTAAAAGTTACACTTTTTTATTTTGAATTTTTATCAGTTTGACCTTATTTAAAAATATTTAAACAATATAAAAAAATATTTGCTACAACTAAGGGCCTAATTGTGAAGATTTTTAACTATTAATTTAAAACAACCAAAGTTCATGTTAAAAACCAATCTTTACGAGTTAATTTGATGACTCTAATGCAAATATATATTTTGTAAACTAATGGCTATGTTCTTTCCTTTTTTACATTCAACATAAAATTTTATCTGACTGACCTTATTTTATACTTTCTGTACATCAGTTTACTTGCTTTGCAGAATGCACAACCAAAGCACAGTGTTTTTGTAACGCTAAATTTCTATTACTGAGAGCTGCAAAATGTCTTTTTTCCCCCTCTGTATTTGTTGAAATTAATACTCTATGTTCAGCATGTATAATCTCCGTGCATTTATAACGATTCTTTCGTATTTTATAACATGTACAGGGTATCTGCCCAGCTGGAAAGTCATGAATTTCGGTACTGAACAAAATTTGTCATGATTTTAACTATTTTTTTGGAAAAAAAATCATGGAAAGTCATGGATTTAGGTCACTGAAAATTAAATTTTTTTAAAATGGAATTTACCCCCACCCCCCAATTTTACGATGTTCCGAATATCTGAATTTGTAACAAAATCCCCACTCACAGTCATATTTTATTAAAATGTAAAATGTTTCTATCATGTTCTTTAAAAATTAAGGTGTTCTTTCAAAAAAATGAAAGAAAAAACATTTCTGGAGCGAATTATCTTTTAAACTTCTGTGATTTCAGAATTTTGTTATTATTTATTTGTATTTTTATTTTATCAATTTAAAATTGTAGCAGAAGCTAGCCAGTCATTGTCAAATAATTTTTATTTGGAAATGAGAACAGAGAAATCAAGAGTATTTCTTTCCTTTCTGATCAACCAAAAAAAGTATCTGTAATTCTGCAGCAAAAAAAAAGGAAAAAATTATTGACTTTTGTATTTTTTGAGCTATTTTATTGCTTCAACTCTTTTTTTTTTGTTTTTTTTTTAAACTCTTTTTCTTTTAAATTTAAAATCTATAAATATGAAGATGCTGAGTATAACAGTTTTGGTTATACCTATCATTTCAATTAATGTTATTATGATGCTTTTTTAAATTTATTTTTCTGTTTTTATCGGGAGAAAATAGTTACTTCTTTAAGTCATGAATTTGAAAATCTAAAATGTAGCAGATACCCTTCATATAGATACCGCTGATACATAAATGTCATCTTAAAACTATTTGTTATCTGATCACATTTAATAAATGAAGAGACCTTTCCAACATTGCAATTTTTCACTCGATATTCGTGTAATTAAATTTACAATTAATCAAATTCTTGATTGCCATTTTGTGATGTATATATATATATATATGTTACGGTATATTTGATTAATCCGGTGATCATATATAATAACCAGTAATTATGCATGATCACCACTAAAATTGGTAAATATGATAAATTTTTGAAAATGTATCCAATTAACCGGTTTGTTTGCATAATTCCCAACTCGTAATGGTAAATGTGATTAATATCATGGCTGGCCAGTAGAATAGAATGCAGTTTTTTTTTTTTTGGTAGTTACTACTCAGAAAGATATTTTTTTCGTGGGACACTAAAAGACCACGAATTACAATATTTTATTATTACGATTTATTTCACGATGTTTTATTATTTATTTTATTATCACGAATTACAATATAATAAGTAAAAAAGAATCAATAAATGGTTAATTGAAGTCGCATACATTTATTTACCCTGAGCGAAATTTGAATAAGGGACTGACAAGTGTTGTGAAATGAAAAATTTCAATTTACATGAACTTGTACAACAGTTGCACGTACAGTGAAAACTAACTGAACGAATTTTCGTAAAGTTAGGAACTTTTATCATATTTACCAAATTTAGTGATGAAACGCCCGGTGGTCTCTCCTGCCACAGGTTCTGGGTTTGATCCTCGGGCCGTACGAGATTGACTCAGCCTTTCATCCCTTCACTGGGTCGATAAAATGAGTACCAAGCATGCTTGGGAACTAAACACTGGGGGTTCCGCGTTCGGCTGACCACCTAACCGGACATCTGTTCCGGCACCCCAGAGCTCAAGGTCAAGAAAACTGAGATGGGCTCAGTAGGCATTGGCCCCCTGTGGGCTGTCGCGCCACTGAATTAAGTTTAATGATGATTATGCATAATTACTGGTTATTATATATGATCATCGGATTAATCAAATTTACCGTAACATGTATGTATATGCTTACATATATCCAGGGAGGAGAACTTTTGAGATCAGTCACTGTCTGATGATGCTCTCATTGAAACAGTTTATGTGATCTCTAAAAAATACCCCCAAATAGCATCTCTCTGAAAATAACATTTATAATTGATATCAAAATAGCCTTTAAATATAGTCGGGTCAATCTACTTGTTATTATCCTACCATATTTCTATAAAGAACATTTGTGAAATAAGTCTTCAATCTTTTAAAGTCAAATTTGGCCAAAAAATTTGGGGGGGGGGCGATGATTTTATTTTATCGGACTAATTTTCTTAGAATATAGTTTTTTATTTATAAACTTTCTTGAATGACCTTATATACTAAAAGAAAAAAAAACATTTGTTTTACCTGTGTTGCTATTTTTTTAAATTTTTTTTTATTATCCATTTTTAGATGTGTTTCTACCAAAAATATATAGATAACCATTTTTGTTATGAACTTTATTTTTAATTCTTATGGAATGTCCAAAATAGGCCCGTTCTTATGGAATGTCCAAAATAGGCCCGTGTACTGTTGTTACATTTAGCAAATAAGCCATTTTCGACGAAAGTTGAAATATATTTAATAAAGTATGTTCCCCAATAATCTATTTCTATGGGATTATATTCAATTGACTCTTTAGTACTTTTGGTGTCCACTCTTCAAACAATTGAAACCACTGCAGGAATTAAAATGTATAGACCTGTCTCTGTCTTAGATCCCTGTGGCAGAATTTTTTCGGGCTTTCTGCGACCAACTTCCCTAGCATTAATATTTTTCTGCAAGATACTTTTAATTGTAACAATTACTAATTTAAAGTAACCGAAACGTTGAGTTTACAGAAGAAAGTATAGAATAAAAATTTTAATTGTAAAAGTTACATGTTTTTTAATTCTAACATTATAGATGCTTTTTCGCATTTTGTAGGCGGAAAAATAGGCTCATTATTTCCTCATTTGAATTTTGTAAATCATTACAAAAATTAAAAATCCGTGCAGTAACTCCAAAATAAAGAATCCCGCGAATAGGACTCTTTAAGAAAGAGATAAGTGTGTGTAAAACATGGTGTTCTTTAAAGAAGAAAGAAAGAACATCGTTTCTAGAGCAAACTTTCGCGATTTCTGAATTTTTTATCTCATACTATTAATTTGAAATTCTAGCTAAAGCCAGTTATTACGTACTTTAAAAAAAAAAAATCCCGAATGAGAATAGAAAAATCGTTATTATTTCTTTCCTCTCTAAGGCGCAAGAAAGACATCTTTAAAAAAAAAATTCTGCAGAAAAAGAAAGGAAAAAAAGCATTTTTCGAAAAATTATGCAGAATGAAAAATCTATTTGCAACAATCTCGCCACAATTCTGCCACGGAATCTTAGATAGATGACTATTAGGATCCCATTTTGTTCATGTCATGTTAAATAGCCATAACATGATCCATCGTGGGCTAGAGAACGCAAATCAACAGCAAATTTTAATGCAGTTTTAATATTTTTATGAATTGATTTCTTATTTTTTATCATATTAAACATTTGATAAAATTATCGATTGGAAGAATCAAAACTTTTTTCTTCAAAAATTTATCTTGTATCATTTGTATAAAATCTACCAATTACTTGTATCAAGTATTTTTGTATAAAAAAAAATTGTACAAATGAAAGCTGACTTTGATTAGAGGAATCAAAATTTATGTGAATATGTCAAACTAAGTTTTAATGGATTAACTTATGCCTTATGTAGTAGATGTCAATTACGTAGAAAATAATATTTCATATGTATTTGCAATTAAAACGTTAATATAATCATAGTGAAGTGTGTGATTTAATTGTCTTCATTTTTTGTCTTTGGTAATATTTTCAATTTTTTCAAGATCAACCAAAATGATTGTCGAATAATGATACATTTTATATCATACAACTTGTTAGTCATGAAATAATATAGTTGGCAAAAGAAATTGTATGAAACATACAAAAATATCACAGAAAGGGTGAATAAGGTGCAATATTTTCTAGAATTGGTATAAACTAAACTTTCATTGAAAAATTGAGAGCTCTGTGACAGAATTTTTTCAGACTTTCTGCTACAAACCTCTCTAGTCCTAATATTTTTCTGCGAGATGCTTTTAATGCTAACAAATATACATGTTACTAATTTAAAGTAGTAAAAAAACGTCAGCTTCAAATAATAATGATGATGTAATTTTTTAAACTGAATGTGTAATATTTTTTTAATCCTATCCTCATATTGTATGAAACATACAAAAATATCCTGATATTGTATGAAAAATTGAGAGCTCTGTAACAGAATTTTTTCAGACTTACTACAACAAACCTCTCTAGTCCTAATATTTTTCTGCGAGATACTTCTAATACTAACAAATATACATGTTACTAATTTAAAGTAGTAAAAAAAACGTCAACTTCATATAATAATGATGATGTAGTTTTTTAAATTGAATGTGTATTTTTTTTTTTGGATCCTATCCTGATATTATGAGAGCTATTCTCGAATTTGGTTGGCGAAAAACACAAATTATAAGTCATCATCAAATTTAAAAACAAAAATAGTGAAATCCGTAGCAGTAACTATTGAAGAAGAAAAAAAAAAAGATCGACGACGAAATCACGAAAATCGGCCTCTTCAAAAAAGGGTTACTAAATGCGCGTTTTCTGGGATTTTAAAAACTGTGTAGAAATCAGTAGTAATAACTGCAAAAAAAAAAAATAATAATAATGTTTCATTATCCTTTATTTTTTATTGTTCTGAAATGAAAATAGAAAAATCACAAGCCTTTTTGATGCATTCTTTAATTCTAAAGAAAATATAAAATCTTTCGAAAAGAAAACCAAATTTTCATTATTGTTCTCAAATGAGAATAAGCATTTTCTTCCACTCCGATGCACGAAAAAAAATCTTTTGAATATAATTAATTCTAAAGAAAATATAAAATCTTTCGAAAAGAAAACCAAATTTTCATTATTGTTCTCAAATGAGAATAGAAAAAATCATAAGCATTTTTTTTCCACGCCGATGCACGAAAAAATATCTTCGAATATAATTCTAAAGAAAAGAAAAAATCTTTGGAAAATTTCCAGAAAAGAAAACCACAATTTTCATTATTCTTTATTGTTCTCAAATTGAGAATAGAAAGAATTACTAGCATTTTTTTCCACGCCGATGCACGAAAAGGTATCTTTTGAATTTGTATTTTTCTAACTTAGTTAAGAATTAATTTTTTTTTTTTTTGAACTAAGATCTCCTCTATTTCTTTTCAACTTCAATCTCAGTTGAAAATCTCTCATAAAAGCATGCAAGCACATTTTTTTTTCTTTTCAATTGAATGTATAAATTAAATTATAAATGAATAACATTTTATTTATTTATATTTCTTTCACTTTTTTGTGTTTACTTGTAAGCCCTTAATAAAAATCTTTGTCGAAATTTGGTGAAAGATGTGTACTTCTTCTAGTGTATCTTATTAGCATACATTTGATGAAAAATATTTGCCTAGAACAGAGGGCGTGGCGAATTTTTTGAACAAAAAATAAGCACTCAAAAAATATTCTTAAACTCTATATTTAAAAATATATATATGTATGGATATCTCAGTTTCGTGATCTGTCAAGCCAAATACAATTGTCAAGGTGCCTAATAGATTTTAAACTTGCAATTTAAAAAAAGAAAAACACATAGATGTTTTCCCAGGGGTGACTATGATTCGAGGTGTTTCCTTTCTGTGATGTTTTTTTTTCCCCCTTCCTTTTTTCTTGAATTTCTCGCATGCGCTGCCCGGAAGTTGCCAAGGCTTGACGATTATTCTGCCACACAGATCAAGACACGGAAATCTACCCAAGATATAATTAAGATATGCGCACCAATAAAATTTTCTTCCTTTTATTGAAAGTTCTTATGTATATACAGTGAAACTTCTACGGACATACTTTTAATTCCCTGTGAATCTGAATAAACCATTATGTGCAATCTGCAAAAAAAAAAAAAATGATATCACCCTGAATAACTTTCGTTCTAATGATCGGATTTTCACGAACTAAGTATCAATCTTAATGGTTCCTGGGGGTGATTTCAAATATGTTAATGCTGACTAAATTAATTAGTGCTAACTATTAATTAAGTTACGAAATCAGACACAAAAACGTACTTTTTCTGAATAAACATTTATATATTTTTTTACATATTTGGAATCCTGACCCTTGAAATAGGGGGGGGGGGTAGACAAAATGGTGAAAAAACTGGGTCGCAATAAAGGTTTATATATTTGGCGATAGTCCAAAAATCAGCCAAGAAAAGTCGCCGCCGCAAATGAATATTTTAAGATAACCCATAGACTAATTCAAAAGAGGAATACTTAATTTTAGTAGGTTGCTAAGCAACCAAGCTCTGACTGTAAAAAAAATTGAAATAATGTTTTGTGATTGCTCGGAGAGGTTTAATTAATAGAAAATATCTCGAAGTTTCTAGGCAATAGACAATTTTTAACAATATTCTTTACAAGAAGCAATTTTTTTTATATTTTAATCTGCTTTGAAAAGAAAATTTGAATCGTTTTACAAATTATTTATGATTTTCTAAGCTTTTAGAATATAAATACGTGAACTTTTTATCTGACATTATTTAGATTGTGTTGTTTTTGCTATATTTATTCGAGGATTTAATACTAAAATCAAATTAACATAGCTTATTATAGCTATATACAAAATTTTAGGGATAATCATTTTTACAGCTTTAATCGAGTCTTCTGGGCAAGAAAATTTGAAGGGAAAAAAAAGTGATTGAAAAATAATATGTAGATTGTATAGCAATTCTAAAGCACATTCACAAGGTTTTTTATAATTTACGATATTTCTTTTTTCTATAAGATTATTTTTGTTTTCTTATTATATGTTACCGGCAAAGAATGAAACGCCGGCACTGTATTCACCTTATCTGTAGGGGGGGGGGGGCTTATTTTCGCTGGCAGACGTAATGGTCCGCATAAACTACCGGAGCAACCGGAACTTATTTCTTTTCTAATGCTTTTACTTAGGCTGATTCAATCATCGTTGATTAATATGAAAAATTCATTTTTAGGAAAAATACATAAAAGTTAAATAAAGGTTCTTTGAATACATAAAAGTTAAAAAGGAAATAAAGGTTCTTTAAAGTGTGTTTGTTTTTAAAGTCTCTAAATAACTCAATATAAAGATCTGTACGCATACATTACCTGGAATTATTAGAGAATAAAGCTCTACCCTATTTTTTTTTTTTAACATGGGCTCTATTTGTTTCTACTCAGTGATGAAGCAAAGGGCCCATGTTATCCCTTTCCTGAAATTTTGAGTTTAAAAAAATATATATAATCTGAACAAAACGAACTTTTCTGTATACATTTCTTAAAATTATTCCAAAAATAATTTTTTATCTAATATATACAGTATTCTTATTCTTTAAATTTCGAGATTTCATCAAGCGTAATTTAAAATAAAATTGNAGCTTAAGTTATTGATAATTTTTATCTATTTATTCTAGCGTGAATTCAAAGCATGTAATTGTCTTCACAGCAGTAGCCTCTTAAAAAACTTGCGATCCCAGCAAAACTTTAATACAATATATATTCCTGCAGATTTTATTAACTTTACTTTAATTGCCTTAATCTATGCTATAAGTATTTGAAATCAAGCATATGCATTTATTTAGTTCTTTATTCTTAAGGTCAAGTGCCATTGCCCGGTATATATTTACCCGATACTCCAAACCCTGATGTTTCTTCTAATCTATCGTCAGTAAGTATTAAAATATCGGATAAATGTAATCTATCGACAGTATATAGTATCGAATAAATGTAATTATATCCACGAATAAATTAATATAAAATCGGGATGACGTTTTGAATTTGTCATTTTTGAATGACATTTTGACGAATCGGAGATGTATTTTATACTTTGCCGGTTTCTCATTTGGCATTCCACAGAATGCCTAGGCAATGTGTGAAATATAAATCATTTCATACTTTGCCGGTAACATATATATCTGATACGATGCTGTCTTTTTAAACAGAGCTCGTAAGGTCTTTAAAATACTGAAATGGGGGCACAAAAATTTAAAAGATAAAATATTTAATTTCATTAACTCAAAATATCTGGTCTCAAAATTTTAATTTTTAAGTTAAATATAACTTTTAGAATATTGATGCTCTTACGTTCTTAAAGACCACATGAATCCTGTTAAAATATTAAAATACATATGTTTACTTTAACTTGTGTAAAATCCTTATCAAAATAATGATCAAGACCCAAATGTAAAACAGTATAATTGATGATAAAAAGTCAACTGGCTTCAGAATATATGAAGAGGCAAGTAAAAGTCGACATGTTGGGAGCATTCAAACATAAGCGCCCATTCTCAAGACTTGTCAGGCTTGAATAACTTGTGACTTTAATTATTGGACGCTCAAAACATGACTATTTATATTATCATCAATTATTTTTTAAATCAATGAAGTTTTTATATTTTCGATTCAGTTTCTTGGGATTATCTATTTAGTAACACAACAAATTAATTTTTTTAACTCGATATTAAAATAAGTTTTACATAAGCTTTAGGCACAAGTTCTTAGATTGAAAAAAATAATAATTCATTACTTTCTAAAAAAATCAATGCAGTAAAATTTTTTTTTTTTGCTGCAAGGACATAAAAAAAATTCCGTTTGCAATTGAAATTTCAAAAGTCGAATGTGAAAATGGAATGTCCCCTAGCACCAGGAATCGAAATTTAAAAGTTACAAGGACAGCTATTTCAAACAATTTAGCATTTCCGTTCTACTTGAAGTTGTTTGAAAAGGTATTTTTTATATATCGATTCCAAAGTTTATTCTACATATATTTCAGNTACTTTAAGGACATAAAAAAATTCCGTTTGCAATTGAAATTTCAAAAGTCGAATGTGAAAATTGAATGTCCCTTAGCACCAGGAATCGAAATTTAAAAGTTACAAGGACAGCTATTTCTAACAAGTTAGCATTTCCGTTCTACTCGAAGTTGTTTGAAAAGGTATTTTTTATATATTTTAGGGTATATTTTTGGAGTATTTCGATCGAGTTTATTTTCACACCCTTATTTGTTTAAATTATTAAATAATTTGCTTGAAATAAATTATTCAAGCTATACGATTTAATGTATTTATAGTATAATAGTAAACAAAATTTTATTAAAAATATTCTTCCATCGCATATCCTTAACCTTGATACCGTTATCATTAAATAAATGGAATAAGCTTAGATAAATAATAAACGCTAATTTTCTTCTCGTTTTAATTTTCAAGGAATATGTTTCGATCAAACAGATTTCATTCTGGAAATAGAGAAATTATTGAGTCGATTCCTTGGAGCAATATCATTCTTTTGACGAAATATAGGAAAACTTGGTTTTCACAGTTTCTGTAAAAAGTATGTTAGCCTTCTTGCCGCATTTTTTTCTTTTCTCTTTATCAAAATAAGTGCGGCAATTGCGTAATTTTTAATGAATTTTTTTAAAATCAGATGATTCTAATATTGGCACGGCTTCGGAGTCTTCTTTCAAATTTCAATTTTTAGTATTTCCTTCTTAACAAAATAAGGCATTTTCCTGATAACAAATTATACTACAATATCTTGGTAATCGCGCAAAAGTTAAAAATTAAACAAAATAGTTTAATGTATTATCCGGTAAAAAATCTACATGGTATCATAAAGAAAGAGTAAAAGACATAATGAAATAATTAGTGGATAGTTCTGTGAATCTCACGTGGTCAGATATTTAAAAATTTAATTTCACAACTAAGATGTTAGGGCATCTAAGACTGAGATATTTTAAAACGCCTAAAAATTTCGACTACGAATTTGACAGCTTTTTATGTTTGGTATCTTTATAGTCTTTGTGTAGTGATTTATATAAACATCAACACTATTTTAGATAATCTATGTTGAAGTCACAAGAAACAATAAAAAGACAATCAATAATTTATATTCTTTTTTCGAGAAAAATAGTATGCTTAGTAAATAATCAGCTGTTTTCCATCAAATAATTTTAAACAGCGGAATGTTCTTAATTCCTTAACAAGGTTTTTTTCTTAGCTAACAGAAAATAATTCTTTAAAAAAAAACTTGAGAATAATTTAAAAATGACCTTCACTTTAAAGAAAACTTAAATTAAAGTACTAAAAAAAAATTGATTTGTATATTAATGTAGAAATAATATACGTAGTAGGGTGAAGAATAAGATTTTGAAAAATTTAATTAAATACACTTGGTAATATACTTCTGCGAAACACTCCCGGACAGGTGATTAAAATTGTTTTTAATAAGATTAAGACGTTATGTAAGATGTTAAAAAATTTGCGATGATAAGAGAGATGCTTAAAAATGTTGACTACGTATTTTTATTAATATTTCTAAAAAGGAAACATCGTATTTTAAAGTTTGAAAGAAATACAAATATAAGCAATCGGTTATAAGCGAAAAAAATATGAATGAAATTTTAAGGTACGCACTCGAAGTCAAGTTCCGCGCATGTTTATCAAATTTTAACATTAATCGCCCCATTTAATTAATTCTTCATTGTCGCCAAATTATTTTTCTTAAAAATAATTTAAATTTTTCTCAGCTTCTAATAAATAAAAATAGTTTAAACTTTAGAAATTGAAAAATATGTAGACTAATATGGTATAAAAAATGCATACCTTATAATTCAATATTTTTTCATCCTCAATTTAATTGAATAATAAATAAAAATTATTTTTTTCATGAAATTATCTTTGGGTAAATGAGTTTTTTGAGTGGGTGCAATTTTTTTTGGAATTGCTTAATTAGTTTTTAAAATATGGCTGAAAACGCAAAAAGGGAAATTCATATTAAAGGAACCACATTTCCCAGATTGCGGCTACCCCCTATATCAGGGGTGGCGAACCTTTGTACACCAACGTGCCATTTTTTCCAAAATTTTTTTTAATGAGGTCATAGACGTGCCGTCAAATAATTTTGCTTTTGTGATTATTGAGAAAATAATAATACTAAATACTATTAACACAAAACTCTTTAATTACATTGAAGAAAAAAAATATTTTGCAATGCCTGTGACTTCTGTTGTTGCAGATTAGATGACAAATAACTTATATTAGGTTGTAAGATGTTAGTTTAAGCAGGACTGTTTATTTTTTTTGTTAGTTATTTATTGTTAGCTTGTTTTTTATGGTTATTAATTGCTTTTTTAGCATTAATTGTTAATTTTTTTCATTAATAATTGTTTATTATTTTGCGTGTTTTTTGTCAATTTTAATTTAATTGTTACATATGCTTCATAGAGTAATAGCATTTGAGTAATAACAATTCATAGTGTAATAACAAATGTGATCTGTGGCGTGTCAAAAATATTGTGTCGGGTGCCATAAATGGCACGCGTGCCATTGGTTCGCCATCCCTGCCCTATATTATGAAGATTAAGAATCCAAATATGTAAAAAAAAATGCATGTTTATTCAGAGAAAGTACGTTTTTGTATCCGATTTCGTAACTAAATTAATAGTTAGCACTAACAATTAGTATATTTGAGGTCGCCCCCAGAAACCATTAAGATTGACACTTAGTACGTGAAAATCCGATCATTAGAACGAAAGTTATTCAGGGTGATATCTTTTTTTTCTTCAGGACTGTACATTCTTCGCAAAGCGGACACACCCGTGACCAGGCGCAGACAGCCCTGAAACGTTATTTTCAATCTCTTCAAACTGGACACTACTTTTTCTACATTTAAAGAAACCTTTTCTGCTTTAAATTGTAAGGAAAAAAAGGATTCCGCACCATTTTTAAAGTATATAAATTTTTTGCCTTATTTTTAAGCTATTTCACTACTAAGAATCAATCCTTGCACATTCGCCACTGAAAATTTCTTTCCTTTTTCTTATATTAAATACAGTAATATGATTAATTGTAAATATATTAACTCCTCATGACTTGGAGCAGTGTTTCCCAAAGTGTGGTACGCGTACCACCAGGGGTACGGAAACAGTTTAGCGGGGGTAAGCGTTCTTATGCGAAATATCTTGCAACAATCGAAAATTTCAAAAACGTTTATTTAAAAACAAAGCTAGCCATGAAAATTTACAATTACGTATTTTTCTATTGGCTATTTTTTTGCAGAGTTAACTGTTAATAAATAAGTGGTGTCAACAGCCAGTTGTGATATTTAACTTTCATGCAATTTTTTTATAGTAAAGGTTTGTAATTAATTCTACTTATTTTTATAAAATATAATTTTTATCTATAATACGGATCGTTGGTTAGTATCTGCAAAACTTTGTACCAAAAAAGAAAAATAAACATATTTTTAAAAAAAATATATTAATTTTTTTTATTAGTGGTACACAGCGTTACGCAAAAATTTAGAAAGGGTACACAAAAGTTTGGAAAACACTGACTTAGAGGTAAGCATCGATTTTTTTTTGTTTTCTGTGAATGGCAGCAGCAAGGTTTAATTTCAAGGTATTTCCTATCAAGTGATGGAGTGATCAACCTAATAATTGAAACCAACTGAGGACTAAAAGCTCATATTCCGTATCGTATGACTAACTTGAATATGTCTGTTAAATGGGATAATTATTTTTATTCATCTTTTTTACACATTCTTTTTGTATAGAAAAACAATTTTTTCGTTTTTTAAAGTTTAAATAAATATACTTGGAGATAGTTACTGTAAATTATTTCTATATTATGGAAAATATTCCAAAAACAATTTACGTTGATGAACCTCATTTTTAGACTAACCATCCCGTAAAAGGACATTTTTTTCAGTCCTAAGAGTTTATTTAACTGAGGTTTCACTGTGTGTATAGATATATATATTTTTATGAACTTTCAATAATAGAAATTTTTTTTTATTAGTGCACATATCCTAATAATATTATTGTGGTTGAATGAATTGTGAAAACATTGTATAGAATAGTGTGAAAATGTTTTTGGCATAATTTGTGATAAAAAAAAAAAAAATCCCATTTTGAGAAAGGGAACATTAATGACTTTTTAAAATCGAAAATAAGCACAAAGTTTTCTAAGTATGAAATCAGATTTCTAAGTATGAAAATAAGTACTTTTTAAAAATGCTATGCACCCTGTAGAATAAAAAACTAAAATTCTCTAGAGTGAAAACAAATAATACTGCACATGAAATATATTAAAAAAAAATTTTATTTATATAATTCACAAATCTAAAAATTTGAAACAAAAATTTAAATCATTTACAAGTTCAGGAAGAAATAAAAATTTAAGAAAATAAAAGAGAAGATAAACATAACAATAATTGGAAGAAAAAAAAGCAGAAGATATGATATGAAATTTAAAAAAAAAAAAAAACATATCAATATTCTAAGATCCTAGATTGAGGGGAACAACAGCAGGGATGCCAAACTGGAGTAAATGAGAAGTTTTTATACTGCAGTGATATTAAAAAGAGTTAAAATATTTCATTGTTAATTCTGAATAATCAAATAAGCATCAATATATTATATATAGTTTATAAAAATTATACTTTAAAAAAAGTGTTTTATGCTTTTAATTTTCTGTTGTTTCCTTAAATATTTTAGAAAATATAATTTAGGGATGTGTGCCATGAATTTAAATATTGAAATATATAATTTGTCTGTATGTAAAAATATAAAAGGGTAAATAAATATATACATAAAATGAACCTTTTTCTGTAGATTTTTAAATCAGCAATTTCACAGTCGGTGCTTAAATCGGTAGTCAGAAGTAATTGACATCCCTGGCCATGCAAGACAACATTAAAAAAAAAACAAAGCGACAATACTACACTGATTAATGCACATTCACATTAAAAATCAATTATCATTTTAAAAACAAAGTAAAACCAATATTTTTTTATTACATGTTGCATCAAATATCATTGAACAATCCAGTATAACAAGCGATATTTGATATAAATGATTATAAAGATGATAGAAGACGTTTTCTTTTACAGAATCTTAATTGAAGTAAACAAAAATATGGTAACACATTTATTATATAGACATTTTCAAAAAGTAAAATTTTCTTGTCATTTTTCCAAGAGTATAAAAGCTAATTATGTTTATTTATGAAATCCAGAGTATTTCTTTTTTTGGATATCATGTTTAGAAAAGTGTCCATCCCATTAATTATCTATTTTTATATAAAATTTTAGCTACCTAATTCAGATATCTCTTATATGGACACCTTTCTCGCTCATCTTTTTGTGCCCATCAAAATCAGTATATTCTGCAACCATGTTTAAATCGAGCATACGTTAATGATCCATATATTATCTCAATAACTTGATTACTTTTTCTTAAAATATACATTTATTTTACAGCAAACAAAATAAAAATAACAGCCAACCTCTTATCTTTTTACATTAATCTCTATTCATATCTTTATTTATTGTTCACCTTACCATCATCAAATTTTGTCCTATTTCTATTAACTCCCGTTAAAAAAAAAAAAAATAATAATCCTATTTTTTTATTGATTTGGCAGAAAATACTAGTTATCCTTTTTTAAAAGAAAATTCGATTTTTAGTTTTAAAACTTAATTTATGAAATTAAATGGAAATAAATATTAATTGGAGGTTTGATTTCATCCCACTGATCTTTTCTCCAGACTGATTTCAGTCATCAGGACTGAACAGAGGCACCCCTGTACGTACTTAATGGCCATGAAATTATGTAATTTGTATCGAAAAATGGGACACTCATTTGAGCTCTTTTTTTAAAAAGCTGAATAACTTATATAAATGGATATTTATTCGCATCAAATAAGAATTAAGCTGAAAGCCAGTCAGAATTTGTTTGTTACAAAAACACAGATTTTCAGAAGAATTGGACCTTAATGAATCTTATAATTGTAAAAACACTTCTCAACATATTGACCAATGCAGGCAGGACAATATACTTATTACAGATTAGAATTTTTTAAAAAAAATATTTATTTTGTTGTTAGATTGATAAAGAATAATACAAAGATAGTATTGATTATAAGGCAGTGCAACAAGACGCAAAATATCGAATTTTTATATTACACATAGAATCAAACATTGAACGATGCAGTGTTTTGTAATAATTGTTCTTAGTATATATATATATTTTTAGAGTCTTAAAGTGAAAAGACTATATGACATTGGGGATAACATATTAATATTTCAATAATAAAACTAAAACCGGCATTAAACTTCAATCAAACTCTTTCGCCAGAAATGTAATCTCCAAAAATTAGTTTGAGGCTGAAAAGAAGTTCCTTATGAAAGACGAAAACATTTAAATAATAATTATAAACTTTAATTTTGAAATTAACTGAAAAATGCATACACTATGGACACATTAATGTTTTGCTTTTATGGAAGATGCAACTGCCATAAACACATACATCAAAACTGGTAAAATTTCATAATTGGAGCTTTTAGAGTAGTTTGTAAGTTTGTCAGCGAAAAAAAAAAAAACATTTTACAATTATCTCGAAATTTTTTTCTGGTACCAATTTAAACTTTTTTCTAATTGTTTGAATTAAGCAGACCTTAATTCAAGCAATTAGAAAAAAGTAAAAAGAAAAGTTTATAAGCTTAGTATTGATAAAAATAAAATATTTTCATCAAAATTTTTCTGTTCATAATTGTTTGTAAAAATTCAAATCGCAAATTTTTTTTAAAAGCTTTGATTCTGAAGTTTTAAAATAAGCTACTACTTCTTACTTGTCAAATAGTCGTTGAATTCGTCGAAAATCATATTTTTAATGGAGATAAATAGTTTGGAATTTCTTCCCTTTTCCTCATTGAAAAACAAAGAGACTGAAGGAAAGGTTGTAATGAAATGCTCAGCAATTACTGACTAATATGCTAAGCAATAAACACTTCTGTGAAAAAAGGTCTCTAGAAATGTTTCATCAATTTGGTCCAAAGAAATGACAACACAGTGCGTAGCCATATTATTCAACAAAAAATAAGCACCCTTTAAGTACTCAAAAATTTATGAACATAAAATCAATAAAATTAAAAAACTTTACATAATCATGATAAAATAACTGGTTTCTGATTAAAAAAAATTTGCATAAATCATGCAGTTTTTGTAATTTAGAACAACAATCGACATGATTAGGAAAGAAACTCTTTTCAAAAGATAGAAAATTAAGCACTTCTTACAAACCCCCAATTAAAAAAAAAAAAGCACCTCTAAGGGCTTTTTTAAAATGTAAATTAAAAATAAGCACTTTTTAAAAACACTACGCACCATGAAAAAGTAAATGCAATTTGTATCCAATAGAATTTAGTCAAGTAAACACAGTTCAACAGTCATCATTTCTGTTCTTTCTTAAAACATGAGCACAAGCGTCAAAGGGCAGTGAATAAACATAACATATTTCCACTCATACAGACATTTTATAATTTTAATAGTCATATGATTGTTTAAAATTTTAACCAGTTTCAGAATGAGGTGATACACACGAAAGCAAACTACAATAATATATATTTCACAAATAAAACTTACGAATTTAAATTTTTATTCGGTCAAACCGTTACTATTTACAATTTGACGATCTGTTATGATATTCTGAATTTTTCTCAAAGTCAAGTTAAGGTCTTCTCTGGATATTTTTGGAGGAGTTTCTTCCTCCGCTGCTTCATCATCTTGTAGTATGCGTTTGACAGCCTGTTTCTCACCCATTTTGACAAAATTGTTTAGAGCTCTTAATTCCTGAAAGAAAAGCCATTCGTTACAGATGAAGCAAAAAACAATATGAATTATAGTTTTGGTTCTATAAACAAGAATAGTGTCTAAAGACCAAATAAGAAAAGTAACAAAACAAACAGGTGGTTTAACCAGTAACTAATAAAATACACTTCCTCTTTCCCAACTGGCTAAATTATAGTTTCTCTACAGTAAGAACTCCCTATGCCATTCTTCAGGACCTGTGACGGTGACTATGGTAACAACTATTTCAAGTAGGGGTACGGGGTCACTGCTTAGGACAGGTTTTGGATTGGATCGGCGAGAAAAAGGGAATCTTTTTCTCCCCTTCTATTGTGTTAGTCCTACAATGAAGAGAAGCTCCCCTTCCTGAAATGCGCTATTCTTGTTTCTATAGCAGCAGACAACTTCAGACTTTGTAGCAGGGGGAGTTCTTACTGAAGACCAACTGTACTCTGTTTGTTTGGTTACTTCTCTACTGTCATTTGGTGTGTGAGGGAGGTTCTTGTTAATAGAACTACAACAGTATATCAATTTCTTTACCTTCACTTGTGCTGAATTTTAAAATGAGCCATTTTACATGACAAAATAAAAAACTTGATCGAAATTGTGTTCCTGAGAAATCAAATTTTGTGAGAATTACTTTTCTGCGCATTTACCATAAATTCATGTGACTTTAAAGACCACATTTTCAACAATTATTACAGTGTATTTTTTAGAAACGGTTTTTAAAAAACTTGATTTTTAAGTGATGAGTCACTTGGACAGCAGGTTACTGCATGCTCAAGTATTTAGACAGAGAGATAGACAATTAGAATACTTTTTTTTTTTTTTATATAAACATTGTTTTACATGCTAAATTATTTTTATCAGTTTACTTAGTAATATATTTCAATAAAATACCTTAATTAAAGAAGATTTATAGGGTTTTAAGCGATTGAAATTAAAACAACACCATAACAGTACAAAATAAGATCAATATTCAGTAGAGAAAATATTTTGAGCATTAAGACATTTATGTTAAGTAAATTATTACATATCACATATATTTAAAGGACTTTCTAAGCTAAAAAAAGTTCCAAAGTAAACTAAAAGCAATAAGCAGTTAAAAATGTATGCATACCCCTACTTCACAATACAGTAATAGACATTTCTAGGTACTTTAGACACGTGAATTTTAGTAATTAGTAAAAATTTCATTTTTAGAGAAAAAAGTAAACAAAAGACTGCTAGATACAGCAACTATCATGATCTTCAATTATGTAACAGACTATAATCTTCAATTATGCAACAGACTCATGAGGTTCATTGCTAACAGTTCAAAATATAACTCTTCCAAATACAGGAGCTTTTTATGACTATGTATCACAATAGACGTGTTTATGATTTTAAAATGATAAAATTAATCTATTTAATGCCTTATTAATTGGGGAAAATTAGGAGTTTCGTTTGTAACAGTTGAAAGTTGACTGAGATTTCTGCAGAGAGAGAATTTTTTCACCTGACTAGAAGCAACTAAATAATTTTTAAAGAGTCTAATATTATTAAAACTAAAAGAATGAACCACCTATTTAATAACAGTCGTTGAATAGCCAAGCCAATTTTTGGGTTCACAACTACATAGCCATGCAATTTTGAACCCAATCCAGAAGATAAGGGAACTCCTGGATCAAGTAATGGGAGAAACTTGCCTTCGTGGAGGACTTTTTGATGGAACTAACCCTAATATGCGTTACATGGAAAGGAACACCACGGTTAACCTGATGGCAAGGGGACCCATGACAGTTCAGCATTGTGGTCGGTGCAAGCCGAATGTGGAATTTGTATCGACCAGTAATCGTTGGGATTCGAACACCGTTCACCTCATTGGGAGACGAATGCTCTAATCCTCTGAGCCAGCGCGGCTCATGAACAACCTATTGCAAGAATCAATAAAAACAATCCAGGAAAGAAAAATACCCTTCACTAGCTTAAAAAAGATGGAAGCAAAAATTAACCGATTTTCGGACATCAACGCACCGTTTCAGTAAATATTTCTTAATTAACACTATGGCATATGTTTACACTAAATTTTCTTTTCTGCTATTTTCAAGGGTTTTAAAGAAATCTATAAAATATTAGTAATTGATTTTGAGTNAAAAAAAAAAAAAAAAAAAAAAAAAAAAAAAAAAAAAAAAAAAAAAAAAAAAAAAAAACTATAATAAATTTGATTTTTTTGAAAGTTTATTATTATTCTATTTGATTTTTGTGATGCACTAAAGTTGCAAGTTCTGTATATAAAATAAAAATAAAACAAGATTCATATTAAAAAACTGGATGTTCAACTAAATGATTTTTCATCATTGATTGGTCAACGGTGTCTACATACCAGGGTTCGCCAAGTGGGCCTACTTTGAAAAAACCCGCCCAGGTTTTATTGGGTGGGCCCACCATGAAAAAAACCCACTTGGAACAATAAGTGGGTTTCTTCAACAAAAAAAATCTTTTTTTACTAAAACTTATTGTGCAGCATTTACTTTTATATAATTTATTGAGCAGCATAAATTTGTCAAACAGAGTTGCATGATTTATATGATTAAAGTTTTAATATTAGTAAAGTAAAAGAAACTCGAATTTTCATATAATTTTATAGTAGGTACTATTGAAAACTTCAAGTGGGTTTTTTCAAAAAGTAATATTTTAATGATATTAAATCAAATAAAAATTTAAATAATATACTCTGAAAAGATCAATTTTTCAAATATTGTTGCATGCTTTATATATTAATAAACAGGTTATTATTATTAATTCATATGTTTAAAAAAATTGAAAAGAAACAATTTTTTTCTTTTTTCACCAAGTGATACATTAACAAATTTAAACAGTTTTAATTTCTGGCTTTTTTTTTTTAGAAAAAAGCTAAAACTTTTTAAAATTATTTATCTAAAAATGAAATCATTTTCCTAGGGTTAATTATTTGAAAACAAATCGGACAAGTAACTGATACTCTTTATAATTATACATAGTTTTAATTTCACTTTCTATTAATCTTATTATAAAAACATGTAAGACCATTAAATATTTATTTCAGTTTTTTATTCTAACTCAGTTCAAAACTCAAGTCAGATGAAATTTTAGTTTTTACTGATTATAAATATTTCAGATTATAATTTTATAATAGGTAATATCCATATGTTTAATAAATATAGTAAATAAATGTGTGTGAAAACAAAAAGATTAATAAACTTCTTCCTTTTATATTACTGCATTTATATTTTATAATTCCTAATTTAAAAAATTATGAAACGTAATGTACTTAACAATAAAGAAGATTCAAATATGCATTAGTGATAATATGTATTAGAGACATTAGTGATAATGCATTATTTAAACTTAATATAAAATACATATAACCAAGGTTCCCCAAGTGGGCCCACTTTGAAAAAAAAAACCCACTTGTTTTTTTTTTTAAAATTTGGTTCAAAAAGAAGTATCTCCTAATACTATCATTGGACACATCGTTGAAGTTAACAAATATTTTAGAAATGTGCATCAAGCACATGGAGGGGCAAATGAAAAAAACTGCTTGATGACCCAATGTTACTAGGTGGAATTCATATTGTGAGCACGTAAAAACTTTTGCCAACAATTACCATAAATATGAAGATTGTTCTTGAACATCAAAATGAATCTAATAATAATATGACAAAAATATTAAATAATGTTGGGCTTTACCAATAAACAATCAATTGGGAAAAACAGATATCAATTGTTTCTCAAGCTTTAAAAAAGCTTCAATCAGAAAACATTTCAATTTCAGAAGCTGTTGAAATATGAATTAAGTTACTATCGTGTGATGAATTAGAGCCCCATAAACATTTAGTAAAAAGATTCAATCAGACTGCTCAGCTACATCATTTATTAGCATATGCATCCAGGATCCCGAAACAAGGGAACAATTTTTAAATGATGAACAAGACCAATTAGCAGAAAACTGTCTTTCTAAGCATCATCCAGAATTTCTGCCACATGTTATGGCTTTCAAAATTTCCGATCCTGAATACTTTCCAAAATCAATGATGCTTGACACTGTTATTGAACAGTTTTCATCAAAAAATAGTGGAAAATTATGGCAAAAAAAATAAATAAATAAGTAAATAAATAAAATTCCTAGCTTCCACAAAATTTCTGTCAATTCTTTTTTCTTTGCACTCAGCACCAGCATCCTCTGTCTCTATCGAAAGACACTTTTCAACTTTCGGTTTGGTGCAGAGTAAACTTCGAAATAGATTAGGAATAGATAAAGCTACAAAACTCGTAAAAGTGTATCACCATCTAAGAGAGAAATGTAGACACTTTGAATCTGTTGTATGATAATAATAATAAGGGAAAAAATGGACCTTTTTTTTAAGTTAACTCTTAACATCTGCTGACAATTTTTAACTATTTGGAGAAAGTTTATCACAATTAAAAAACAGTTAAAAATTAAAATATTACTTTTAAGATTTTTTAAATATTATTTTTAAGATTTCATTTGAATACAATTTATTTTGTTTCTTTTAATCATGTTTAAAATAATGAAAGCAAAAAAAAAAAAATTTCTATTAAGTGATACATTAAACAACAATAAACAAATTTAAAGTTTTATTTTCTGATTTTAAAAAAATGAGCTATAACTTTTTATATATGCTTTTTTATAATTTTAAGATTAATTTGTCTTTTGAAACTATAAAGTTAAAATGTATATAAAAATGATATTTATCTAAATATTTTAAAAAAAGGGGCAAGTAACAGATACTCTTAATAATTATATGTAATTTTAATTTCACTTTCTATTAATCGTATTATAAAAACATGGAAGACCATTAAATATTTATTCCAGTTTAATTTTATAACAGGTAAAAGTCAGATGAAATTTTAGTGTTTACTTATACAACTCTATTTCATAAATAAAAATATTTTCACAGTAAAATTTATGAGCACTAAATGGAAAAACCCAATTTCCTCCGGGTTTTTTCAAATAAAACCCAATTTCCCCCGGTTTTTTTTCAATAAAACCCAGGCGGGTTAGGTTTTTTCAAAAATCCCCGGGTTTTTTCAAACCCTGCTACATACGCACCATTTTATTTCTGAAATAAAATATTTTTTATTCTCATAGCTTTTTTGTACCTTTATTAATATAATTTAAGCATATTTCAATGAAAATTATGCCACATTTTATAAAACTTCTATGCTTGGACTAAAATAGGTTAATATGGCTTGTTGAATCAGATTTTAGAATGGTAAGGAGCTGTATCATATGCCCATGGTTGCAAGAGAAAAATATGAACAAAATAGTTGCTTTTACTAGCCTAAAGCATGAAAATAGTTGCCTAAATAAGAACAAAATTATTTCAATAATATGACCAAAATTTTATTAAATGACTTAATTGTCACATAACATGATCCCTTTAGTCAAGTTATGCGGCAAATATGATAATTTTTATATAAACGTTAGTGTTCTAACACAAAAATTTTTATGTAAAAAAACATAGTATATTTCCTGAAAATTAAATACTTTTAATTTCTAGAATTCTTTAAAAAAAAATACTTTTTCGAAAAAGTTTTTCATCTTATCAAGAATTGATTTAGTAAATATATCTATTGGGAAAAGAAATTAAACAAATTCGAAATTCACAATATCGTATTAAAAATTGTTTTTTTTTTAAAAAAAAACTCATGCAGAATTTTAAAACAATAACCGTTAAAAATGCAATCGAGAAACAAAACAGACTTATAATGGAATCTGAGCAAATTGAGCTCATTAAAAAGTGATGACTCAAATTTGCAATTCAAAATTTTCAACATATTTTATTTTCATTTCAACATATTATACATAATTCATTTTGTATAGAAGCTCCCACGGGCCACAGGTTGTCTACCTAGTTTACGCTAAAAAACATGGCTAAGAGTACAGGAAAGTCTCCAATTCCTAATAAAGTTTTAGCCTTTTCAGGCAAAAAAGTTGTCAGTCACCCCAGGCCGAAAATAGTTGTACATAGTTGCCTGTGGCAAACCTGTATGTCAGTTTACAACCTAAATTGACACACACATCAGTTTAAAATCTAACATAGGACAAGCAAATAGTGATTATCAGCAACTGAAGGTCACTTTTTTTTTAAGTTTAAAATACACCCAGGAGATTTTACTCTGAAAATTACTTTAATCCATCTTAAAATTTTTCTTCATTTCAAAAACTTTTTGATAATCAATTCAAATTGAAATAAATAGATTAAAGACTTACCTTAGCAGGACTTCTGTTGAAACAGCAAGAGAGCGGTGGTTTCCCAGGAGACGGGGGGAAATTGGTGCTTATGAGTGGAGCTATGTATACAGGGTGCTTGCTGGAAACTCTTCGCCAAGGTGATGAGGGGTGAGCATTCAGTTTTGGCAGAGGGGACAAAGGAGGGGATTCCAGCTACAAAAATAAATATTATGAAACTTTGAATCCCGAAATTCTGATATTGGTTCAACTTATTAAGTTTTAATGCTTATCAATAATTAAATCTTTTAAAATTTTGTGTTAATATATAATCATAAAAATAACGATAGAATTCAAATTTTTTGTCATTCCTTGTTATATGACGTTTTAATAGATCTTATAAATTTTTGCATCGCTGCTTTCAAATCTGCAATCTCTCTCCAAGCTATAGAATTTAAAATAAAAAAATAATTAATGTACAAAAATATTATATATCACATGTGTCGCATAATCAGGGTTGTCATGGTTTGTTTTTACTGGTATTTACCAAGACTTTTAGTCTTGGGAGGAACCTGTTTTTCCCATGACTTTTACCGCCCAAGAAAAAATTTTCTTCCCACAGTATTAACTGTTTTGTAAAAAGAAAATTTTTTCCTATCCTCAAAATTTCGCATTGTTTCTGCTATTTATGTGAACATCTTAAAAGCATACATAAAGGCAGTATTGAAACAAGAATTTAGAACATTTAAAACAGTCTCGTATTGTAAAATCTCAATACAATATATGATCATTTAAGAACTAATGTTTTTAAAAACTTTTGCAAGGGTCCAAATTTTTAAAAAATACTTTGTCCTGATTTGCTCTTTTAACCTTTTTTCTTGATTTTTTTTTTTGCCATAGAACAATATTATAACTCTTTTATAATACTCAATATAACAAGTATGACATATCACGAGATCCCGTTTAAAATGCTAATAACTAAATTTACAAAACTACATGTTTGTAACTAATTAAAAATTATTAGCCTTTTGCTATTGCCACAGTTTTATTTCCATGTTTGTGTGAGCAATATTACTCAAAATAGAGATAAACAAAAAGACTTTTTTTTTTTAAATTTCTGGTATGAATAAATCTGGTAGATAAGTGAAAAACAAACATAATTCCACTTAGTTTTCTTCTTACAATCTTAAAACCAAAATGTTTAAGTTGCAAACATTCGTAGGCAGCCACTAGCTAAGTAGTCTTAATTCCCAAAAGAAATACACTTCTGTTATTTTTGGACATTTTGTTGCGTACTGCAAAATAATGCATTTTTACTTCGGTTGATCCCAATCTATCATGTCGCCTATTTTACACATTATAGCCAACTATTCAGTGTAATCAGTGAAGTCAAAAGACATTGCACTTCATTTTATTTTTTGCTCACACCCTGCAAATATTTTTTATGTTTTGGCAATTTGCTGTTAGTTATTACAGAGTGCGTAGCCAGATCTTTCAATAAAAAATAAGCACCTTTTAAATATACTTTTTAAGCACTGAAAAAAAAATAATTTAAGCAGTACATACATTAACAAAATGCAAAATAATTTTAAAGACGTTACATAATCATGATAAAATAATCAGTTTCTGACAAAAAACTCTTTCCTTGATTATAATAGCCACCATAAAAAGATGAGTGATTTTTTGGTTTGACATCAGAGGGGAAATTANGGGGGGGGGAACGAAGCATGAAATTGAGAATATCTTGCAAAATACAGCAGAGTTGCATACGAGAGAGCAGAATCTCACAGAACCGAGCTCAATAGACGCACATGCGGACTCTCCCAAGTATTGCATCAAACATGTAAAATGATTGGTGTTTTCATAAAGCTATGGACGGTAGGATGAATTGGATTATGGTTGAATGAATTGTGAGATCGTTTAATAGAACAATGTGAAAAGCATGCTTTTGCATAATTCGCGGCGAAAATCGACACGGTAAAGAAAATGAAGCACTTTTTAAAAACACCCAATCAAAAAAGCACTTTTAAAAAACAAAAATTAGCACCTTTAAGCACTTTTCAAAAAGGCTACGTGTCATGCATTAACTTATTAGAGTTTTAATTCTAGTTTAAGTGTGAGTGTAAGAGTATACAGAAAACAATAACATTTGTTATTAAATAGGTGCGCTTGCTTATAACTTACTGTTTTTTTTTTATCATCCAAACTTGTATTTATGGCAATCAATTAATTTCTTAAAAATTATTAAAAAAATAACGTTTACGTCAAATGAGCATGTTATGATCGAAAACAATAGAAGGTTAAATATATTTTTTTGTTTAGTTTTTATTCTCAAATATGCATATGCTGAATTTTTAGTTAAAGGATTTCTTAAAGGCTTAATTCTTAGCAAGTTTAATAAAAAATTATTTTTTAAGTTTGGTGACGACAAAGTCAGTACTCTCAATATTAAAATATGATTTGAACTTTCATATATTTTTTTTTATTGAATAACATCATTCTGAAATAAAATAAAAAGTTTATTTAATTTTTGAAATAAAATTTTTATATAATTTTCGAAATAAAATTTTAGCTCATCAGTTTTTACAAAGTTGAGGGAAAAACAGCATTTCATTTAGCAAACTGTAACATTAAGATAGATGTTTAGTTTAGTACATTATAACTTAGTTGGTTTTTCCTNTAATTTCTTAAAAATTATTAAAAAAAAGTTTATTTAATTTTTTAAATAAAATTTCTATATAATTTTCGAAATAAAATTTCAGCTCATCAGTTTTTACGAAGTTGAGGGAAAAACAGCATTTCATTTAGCAAACTGTAACATTAAGATAGATGTTTAGTTTAGTAAATTATAACTTAGTTTGTTTTTCCTCTTGCTCTATATTTTTTAAAAGAATATTTTGCACTAAAATATTCTTGATTTGGTCTAGTATTTCTTTTGCCTAATTTTCTGCTGAAACTACTATGAGGCTTTTTTACCATTTTTTTATTATTATTTAATAATATAATGATTTATAAATTAATCTATCTTTTGGTCAAAATAAAACATTTCTGTATTTAATACATTATCAGCGGTTTTGACAGTAATATTGACCGTGGTCTTTATATTAACATTTTAATTCTAATATATGCATCATAATCATTTTTGTTATTTCTTTGTCTTTTGTAATCAAAAATTAATTCACTTGTCTTAACGATTAAATTGAAACATTTTGATCGATGCATCAATTTTATTTCAACCAAATTAAAAAAAAAAAAAGAAAAAAAAAAAGAAAGGGAAAATGTATGCATAGACAAATTAATTATTTTGCTACAAATCTGAATTTGTAACAAAATTCCAACTCACAGTTAAATTTTATTAAAATGTACAACATGGAGTTGTCTATAAAAAATAAAAGAAAGAACATGATTTTTAGAGCAAACAATCTAATAAACATTCGCAATTTCAGATTTAATTTTTTTTTTTTTTTTTTAATATTAGCTAATTGAAATTCTTGTTGAAGTCAATCAATGTTAAAATTCTTTATTCCCAAATAAGAATAGAAAAATCAAGAGTATTTCATTCCCCCTTTAATGGGGCGAAAAAAGCATTTTTTGAAACTAGTTCCGCAAAGTAAAAAATATCTTACGAGAATTTCTGCAATAAAGAAATGAAAATAGAAAAATCATGAGCATTTCTATCCAATCCTATGCAAGAGAAAAGCACCGTTTAAATATAATTCAGAAAAAAAAAATCTTTCAAAAATTTCTGCAGAGAAGAAATTTAAAATTTTTTTACATCCAAAAGGAAAAATCAACGAGGAAAATCAAAGAACAAGGAAACAAAAGGAAAGTCAAAGAAACAAAAAATAAGCACCTTTTAAGCACTATATGCATTGACAAAATGCAAAATAATTGAAAAGACTTGAAATTATCATGATAAAGTAACTTTTTTCGGATAGGCTTCAGAGGGTGGAAAATGAAGCCCGGAATTGTGAATATATTGCAAAATGCAGGCGAAAATACAAATGATTGGTGCTTTCATACGCTATGGACTGACGGTACGCCAAAATAGCTTGTGGTGAATTGTGAAAACGTTGAACAATGTGAAAAGCACGCTTTTGCATAATTTATGGCGAAAATTGACACGGTGAAGAAAAAAAATCTCACTTTTGAAAAAAAATAAAATAAAATTACGCACTTATCAGAAATGACAGATGATTTTTAAAAATAAAGTAAGTAGGGAAAAAAAGGTCTGATGTCCCTGTAATTTATAAGATAAAAAATCATTAAACTTGGAAACAACCAGTACCCTTGCCATTCATTCAGTTTTATTTTTTAAAAAAAAGAAATTAAAATAAATAAAAATTTACAAACCCCGTTGTTCGTTTGAGAAAACTTGTAAGCAAACCTTTGAATTCTTGGCACATAGACCTAAAATAAGATGAAATATGTTAAAATATCTAAGATAAAAAGCAATATGGAAAACTTAATCACTTAACAAAATAAAATAAAAATTTAGAGATATACCTTATAAAATTAATATTTACTACGTTTATGAATCTGATTACTTTTACTCAAGCAAATCAATTTTTAAAATGGTTTTGAACTATCAACTTTCATTTAACGTTTGATGCAAAATATCTCACTTTAGTGATCTTAAAAGCTTGAGTCTGATATAATTATTATGTAAAAAAATTCATTCTAAATAACTAACTATAACTGTTGACAAGCAACAGATTGATGTGGAAAAATAAAGAATTTTTAAATGGATAAATAATAGAATGATTTCAAATCAGGAAAAACATTCTCACCTAAAACAGACAGTTAATTTATTTGACAATTTCTTGAATTACAATTTGTGGAGGTCCTACCAAGACATTTACACAGGGGTAACTGTGAGCCTAAGTAAAAATCCTGAAAATTTCTTGAGTAAAATCGTCATTTAATCATGCATTTCAAAAAATTAGTCTTTGTAAACTGAAACCATTGCTATTTTCAAAACATGAAATTGCTTCATCTTAAAATCAATAGCATGTTTGATTCAATATTCATCAGGCACAGTCGTCATACCTTTGCACACACTAGTAATAGTATAAATAAACAATTGACTAAAACCGGATCTGTTTATATTGCTAGCAGCTTGCCAACAAAGAATGAAAAAGTCTTTCGTAAAAATATCGTTTGCCAGGAAAAATTTAAGTTTCGGAAAAATATACGTTCTTAACATAACCTGCAATGAAACATAAGTTGAAATTTCTGGACCTTGGAGCTCCGGATAGCGGTTAAAGAAAAATCCGGATTTTTCCGGAGCACAATCATCTCTGTTTGCACACAAAATAAAATTATCACCTTATTGTAGAACTTTATTAAATCTCCTCTTTCTTCAAACTCAAAATGAGTACCCGTTCCAGCAAGTTTTGTGGGTGTGGGCGGTTGACTTCCCGGGTGAGGCACCGGCAAAGTGCTAGACGAGCGAATAGTGCTGAGGTGTTCCGTCCTTTTTGATTCTAAAATAAAAATTAAACTAATTATAAAAAGGTTATTTAATGGGTTAGAAATAAAACTTAATTTGTTCACTTAATAGAAACAAATAGAGTTGTCTCTCCTTATATTGGACTCTGAGCGGACAAAACAATTCTCAATGCATCAACATAAGTTATCAAGTTGACCAAAGAAATATCTAGATTTTTTTTTGGCAACAATAAACATAAATCAGATTACTTCTAAAAAAACAAACAAACAAAAAGTATAATTAGCTGTACTTAAGCATAACTGAGGCAAAACAGCATTAAAATATGCTGCATATTTATAATTTCAAATTTACTTTATTCAGAGTCCCGAAGATAATTTTGGTAAAATGAGTACCGAACAAATTATAATAGTTAAATACCAATATATATAACCAGTATAAATGAGTTGATACTCTTTATATCAATATTTATTCAAAATATGTAATCATATAATCAAACAATAATTAAATAACTTCCTTAATCAAACAATTTTATTGTGTTCCAATACTCTCAAAAGTGCAGTGAATATGTTAGGTATCTCAAGGACTTTTAAACAATTAATTAAAAGGATAAAAAATTGTGGTTTTATAAGACTGGTCACAGGATTAAAAGGTCTCATTGCACAATAGTATACCATAGTATCAATTCAGAGGATGCTGTAAAATTAGATAAAACTTTTCATGGCAAATTCTCCTTCACCCTATTAGCATTTTAAAATTAAACGCATTGTAAAAATGAAGTTAGTTAACCTAGAGCAGGGATGGCAAACCAATGGCACGCCATATAATATTTTGGTCACGGCACCGATCACGAAGTTCACTGTGAAGCAATTTACCAATTAAATTAAAATTCACAAAAACAAACATAAATTAAATAAACAATTATTAACAAAAAAATTACAATTAATACCAAAAAACAATTAATTACCATAAAGAACAAGCTAACAATAAATAACTAGCAAAATAATCAACAGTCCTGCTTAAAACAACATCTTACAACCTAATGTAAGTTATTTGTCATCTAATCTGCAACAACAGAAGTCACACTGATGTTACATTACGTAGAATTACGCGTGTAACTGAGACATTGCGAAATGTATTCTTTTTCATAGTAAATTAAGAGTTTTGAGTTGATAGTATTTAGTGTTATTATTTTCTCAATAATCACGAAGTCAAAATTGTTTGACGGCACGTCTATGACCAAATAAAAAAAAATTTTTTAGAAAAAATGGCACGTTGGTGCATAAAGGTTCGCCACCCCTGACCTACAGTAAACCATGGAATTTTATGTGTTTGAAATATTATTTTTTTATATAACAAAATGCAAACAAATTACGACAGAATAACTAGTCTGCATTTCAACATTTGAAACTTCATTGCTTACTCTAGGTTTACTTGACTTTATTTTCTCATTTTTTTCAATATGTTAAATTTTGAATTACTTATACAGCCGTAAAGAAATTTCAGGGTTGCCACTCAAATCCGGGAAAAAAATTCCCTGTGTTTTCCCTCTACATATTATGCACAAGAGGGAAAACACAATCATTGCACTCTTGTATGAGCTGTATTGGGCTAACTATATAAGTTTTAATTGCTGAAAACACTAGGAGATAAAAGAAACAGCTGAACATACTTAAAACAAATAATGCTGTAGTAAACGAACTAATTTAATATAGCTAAAATATCATCCTTAATTATCACATAGACTGCATTTTGAGTGGTTACAATTTTTTAATATAAGAAAATAAGTAACAAAATTTCCTGTATTTTCCGAGTTTCTAAAGAAAAACTCAAAGTTCCCTGTTATTTTAGGCGATTTTTAAATTCCCAGTATTTTTACGGTTTTCACTATGGAGTGGCAACCCTGAATTTGGTGGTATAGCGACCTCTTAAAATGAACTCCAAAACTTGCATTTTGAAACAAATAAATTACAGGGGAAAAAATTCAACTATTGCAATGATATTTAAGGAAAAAAAATAATTAATTTTATTTTATAAAAATATTACTATTTCTGAAAGATTTTACAGAAATAAAAGTAGAAAAGGCACCTTTGTCTTCACTAGTGTCATTTTTAGAGTTTTCAGACGGCACTGGAGAATTCGAACCGGACTCGTCTTTGCTATTGTCACTACTGCCTGAAGTTCGTCGCTTTTTATTACTTTTGTTAGCTAAAAGAACACTTCTGTAAACCTAAGCAAAAAATGATGCACACATTAATTGTAAATTCACACATACAGAGAGTGACAATCAATCACCTATAAACATCCTTTAAATTACAGATCACATAGGACATAAAATATTTAAGCAATACAAAATTTTAATGCATTTATTGTAACTATGATGCCCAAGAGCCGTGATGGCTCAGGGGAGAGAGCGTTCTCCTTCCATTAAAGTGAACCAGGTTCGAATCCCAGCAATGGCTGGTCGATACAAATTCTGCATCCTGTTTGCACCACCTACAATATCCTCAGTAGTAAACAGATTATGGGTTAGAGTCCCCTTGATGTCAGGCTAACCAAGGAAGGTTTTCTTCTTCATGTAATGTTAATGTGGGTTAATTCCATCAAAAAGTCTTTCACGAAGGCAAATTTTTCCGGAGTACATGATCCAGGAGTTTTCTTGTCTTTTGGTTCAAAATAACAAGGTGACGGAGTTGAATATTAGTAGTCATAAACCAAAAAAAATTGGGTGGGCTGTTCAAAGACGATTATAAAATGTAAAAAAAAAAAATTATGATGCCCAAAAAAATAGCAAAAGCATATGCTTAAAATTTTACAAAAATATGAATTTAAGATCTGTCCAACACCCTTTGCAGCATGCTAACAATTTCTGTAAAACAATCTTATATTTCAGAAATAAAAATAATTATAAAGGCATAAAATAGGGTTCTTCCTTAAAGTATTAAAAAAACTTTCCTGATAATGTAGAACAGGGGTTTCTAACTTACATGAGGCCGGGGGCCACAATTAAAAACACAAATCAAATGGAGGGCCGCAGCTTTATCAAAATTTTATGCAGGACTCTTTTATGTTTGAAGGAACATTAAATATTACCATCAGATTTTTACCAAGTTGTACAAAACAAAATGATTGAATTACAAATTAAAATAAGAAGTAGATTTTTAAAAATATTTAATTGCATATCGAAAAATTCGCGCTACAATAACTTTGATGTGCGCCCATGTATTAAACAATTAATGTGCAACAGATATCTAATTGTTAAGATATAAAACTTTAAAAAGGTTGGTATTGCAACTTACATAGTAGCACACAAAATGTTCAATGACGAAATTGAGGTTTGTCTGCTGCAACCACCAGAAAATAGATATTTACAAATTTCAAATGTGTGTGTAAATATTTTCGTCCAAAAATATTATGATTATTATTATGATTATGACCAAAAATATTATTTATGAGTGGTTTCAAAAAGTTAAATCGGAGAATTTCTTCGAGAAAATTTCTGATACACATATGCTAAATTATATTCACAAAATATGAAAAAATGAAATAAAAAAGAGCAACATACAGGATTATTTTTGCATTTGAATAAATATTTTCTTGGATGCAAAACCTGAGAAATAATTTTTTTTGCACCGTTGGTATGATAAATTTCACATAAACGAGAAACGAAGAAATTAGATCTTTATTAAAGAGAAAAGTATTTTAAATCCATATAGAGTTTTTACGAAAATTGTTCGCAAAAAATGACAACTAATATATTTTAGTTCGTGGGCCACAAAAAAATGGCTTCGCGGGCCAGATGCGGCCCCTGGGCCGCCAGTTGGAAACCACTGATCTAGAACAACAAAGTGAAGTTGCAGACCATTTTAACACAAATAATATTTTTAATATCAGTAATATGATAGGAAAATNGTATTATATTACCTGTTTATTAATATATAAAGCATGCAACTATAGTTGAAAAATTGATCTTTTCAGACTATATTATTTAAATTTTTATTTGATTTAATATCATTAAAATATTACTTTTTGAAAAAACCCATTTAAAGTTTTCAATAGTACCTACTATAAAACTATATGAAGATTCGAGTTTCTTTTACTAATATTAAAAACTTAATCACATAAATCATGCAACTCTATTTGACAAATTTATGCTGCACAATAAATTATATAAAAGTAAATGCAAAACAATAAGTTTTAGTAAAAAAAAAAAAATTTTTTTTGAAAAAACCCACTTATCGTTCCAAGTGGGTTTTTTCAAGGTGGGCCCACCCAATAAAACCCGGGCGGGTTTTTTCAAAGTGGGCCCACTTGGCGAACCCTGGTTAATTCCATCAAAAAGTCTTTCACGAAGACAAATTTTTCCAGAGTACATGATCCAGGAGTTTTCTTGTCTTTTGGTTCAAAATAACAAGGTGACGGAGTTGAATATTAGTAGTCATAAACCAAAAAAAAATTGGGTGGGCTGTTCAAAAACGATTATAAAATGTAAAAAAAAAAAAAAAAAATTATGATGCCCAAAAAAATAGCAAAAGCATATACTTAAAATTTTACAAAAATATGAATTTAAAATCTGTCCAACACGCTTTACAGCATGCTAACAATTTCTGTAAAACAATCTTATATTTCAGAAATAAAAATAATTGTAAAGACATAAAATAGGGTTTTTCCTTAAAGTATTAAAAAAACTTTCCTGATAATCTAGAACAGGGTTTCCAACTTACATGAGGCCGGGGGCCACAATTAAAAACACAAATCAAATGGAGGGCCGCAACTTTATCAAAATTTTATGCAGGACTCTTTTATATTTGAAGGAACATTAAATATTACTATCAGATTTTTACAAAGTTGTACAAAACAAAATTATTGAATTACAAATTAAAATAAGAAGTAGATTTTTAAAAATATTTAATTGCATAACAAAAAATTCGGGCTACAATAACTTGGATGTGCGTCTATGTATTAAACAATTAATGTGCAACAGATATCTAATTGTTAAGATATAAAACTTTAAAAAGGTTGGTATTACAACTTACATAGTAGCACACAAAATGTTCAATGATGAAATTGAGGTTTGTCTGCTGCAACCACCAGAAAATAGATATTTACAAATTTCAAATTTACAAATGTGTGTGTAAATATTTTCGTTCAAAAATATTAATATTTATGAGTGGTTTCAAAAAGTTAAATCGGAGAATTTCTTCGAGAAAATTTCTGATACACACATGCTAAATTATATTCACAAAATATGAAAAAATTAAATAAAAAAGAGCAACAAACAGGATTATTTTTGCATTTGAATAAATATTTTCTTGGATGCAAAACCTGAGGAATAATTTTTTTTTGCACCGTTGGTATGATAAATTTCACAGAAACGAAGAAATTAAGTCTTTATTAAAGAGAAAAGTATTTTAAATAGATATAGAGTTTTTAGAGACCCCGGGCTGCCAGTTGGAAACCACTGATCTAGAACAACAAAGTGAAGTTGCAGACCATTTTAACACAAATAATATTTTTGATATCAGTAATATGATAGGAAAATATAATACAATAGACTTACATGACTAGCAGCTTGTGGTTGTAACCTATAATGTTTCATAATTTCTTGAAAACTTCTATCTTCTTTTGTAACCTATAAATTAAAGTTGGGATTTTAATACTAAAGAGCACAAAAAATACATTGCCATAATAAGCATAAATGATTAAAAAGCAAACACGAATTTAATTCAAAATTAAATTACTTTGCTGTGTAATGTGATAAAAACTATCACCAAATCACATTATTATTTATTCATTTTTCTTAATAATTTAACTTCATTGTTGACAGTGAAATACCTAATACGCATCATAAGCCATGATGACTGATTAAGATGTATTTTTCTTTTGCATAGCACTGTGTGTGCAAGATGTTATTTCCTCAAGTTGTATTTTAATAAACTCTTTATTTGCTGGCATTGCTTCTGTGTTCTTCAACAAAACAACAGTTTAACTAAATAAATACAGTAAACTTGATATTTTCATAAATATGATTTAAAAAAAATATTTATTCATAATCTAAGGTGCAAAAGGAAAAAGTTTTTGGACGATTGCATGTTAACCCCTTTTTTATGAATTTCTTCTTTCAATTCTTCTTATTATTTCTTACTTGTTCTGTTTTGATTAGTTAAAAAACAATACCATATTTATTCATATTACTAGCAAATTTTTGAATCTGGCATTTGATGGAATACCTAGGCACTGTATAGAATGAGAAATCAGCAAAATTTGAAATACGTCAGTTATATAGAACATGCCTCGATATTTCATAGAATTCCAGTCTTTCAGGAAATATATATATTTTACATAATACATAGCCTGGGTCTGTCTAGGTTTTTTTTAAGAGGCTATGGTATTGTGGTGAGTAGGTACACTTAAAGTATCAGAAGGTTTACAGGTTCAACATTAAGATTTTATTAACCACATCACAAACATATACGCTACGGCAAAATAATAAGATTATAGAGAGATAGGACTACACGCCCGTTTGCAATGAGTTTTAGCAGAGAAAGATACTGTGTTTGGTTCGGATCTCACCAGAGAAATGAATTAGCCACACCTTTAATGTGCAATGATTGGCTAGATTTAATTTGAGAAATTATATTATTGGATTAGAATTTTGACAGACAGATTTTAGTTTCAGTTCCTAATTTTGGGTTTCAGTTTCACTTTATGAAAATTGTGATAGATGCATAAAGAAAAGGGAAAATAGTTATGGGTCACCAAAAGGCATTTATTTTGTGAAAATTTAAACATAATTTGGGAAAATTAAAAATTTTATTAAAAAATCAACCAAAAATATGGTAAAATAATAAAATGCATTCAAAAATAATTATTACAAATAAAAATCATTTAAGACTGGTAAATTTCTATAAATTTATCCCCATCTATAAAAAAAAATTTGCTATTCAAAAGTTTTGGACTTAAAATTGTATCAAAATTTAATAAAAACATGAATTTAATAGTACTAGCACTAAAAAGAGAACATTTTGACGGGGTCATACAGAAATAAATTTCACAGAGGAAAAAATATTTCATAAACAAATAAATGTATGCTAGAATAAATTTAAAACAATGCGTATGATAATAGTTCAAATTTTAACTTCCTGTAAAAATTGCAGGGGGAGAGACTCGTTATTTAATTTTAAAAAACACTCTGTAAAAAAAAAGTTTGCCATAATATGGCTTAAGCGGGGAAGAAAAGTGCTCTTTTTTCTGTGGGAAGCGAATTCTTTTACTAGGTCATAATAGCAATACACGGCAGGGTTCAATCGAAAGTCAAGATGTGTATTTAACCCGGGAATCATTGGTTTTTACGGGGACACAAAAACAAAATTTTAAGAGGCGGGGAGGAGACTCTTAGAACTTGTTTTTTAAAAAATATTTTGTGAAATTACCGTTCTTCCTTAAGTTAATTTTTTTACGGTAGTAAATTTACCCTGGACAGACCCTTGCATACACAAATAATAAAAATGAAAAATAAGGAAAAAATATCCATAAAATAAGAAATAAGGTTCACATTCTTCTTATATCACTTACCCACTTCTAAAAAAAAAAAAAAAAACTATAATGTAGGGGTGCACAATCTTCTTGAGTGAAGGGCCATTTGCACAACAGGTTGATTAACGAAGGGCAGCACACATATTTAGTCGTGTTAGCGGCAAATATGATAATTTTTACATAAACAATAGTGTTCTAAGCACTAAATATTTTTATCAGAGCTCATTCTAGGCAGGGTGAACAGGGCGCAGCACCCTGCTGCCCTTTTAGTCAAAAGAATCCACCCTGTTGCCCCTGAAGTAAATTAGTGCCCTGATGTAATGGACTCCATACCCTTTTTGCCTCTTCTTTCCTCAACCTTTATTTTTTCCTTTATCTCTACAATGGATTTCTTAAACTTTTGTTATTTTTAACTCTTTTTATTTAGTTTGTCATTGCTGTCAATACATAGATTTATATGGGAAAGGAGAAATAGCCATCACACCCCCTTGTTGCACTTGTCCACTATCAACTTGATATATATGTTAATTTATTAATAAAAATAAGTAATTAATATGATTGCTTTGAAACTTTTAGTAAAGTAAAAAAAAAAAATATTCTTTTACTAATTGAAAATGTTTTTTAATAGAAGGTGTAAAGCACATAGAAGGAAATTATTGCCTTTTCAGAATAATATTGCCCTTTTTTTAAACTTTTGCACCCTGCCCTTTTTTCTGCCTAGAATGAGCTCTGTTTTTATCATTAAACTTAATAACATAATTGCATCAAATGAAATACTTTTAATTATTTAAAGAGTTTATAGAGTAATATGAATTTGAATGAAATATTTGAATGAAAAAAAATTTATAACGTTTAAAAAATCCAAATTAAAATGCTTTTTTTAAAAAAATTTTTTTATTGCGTTCAGAAGTTCCCGCAGGCCGCATGCGGACCACAGGTTGTAAACCCGTACATTAAGGTAAGAAAAAAGGCTTACGTTCTAAATAGCAAATAATAGAATATAATAATAATAACAATAAACAATAGAGAGAACAATAAAATAAGAAAAATGTTCCAATTCAATCGGGAAAAGGCATTAAATGACCCACTTATGAATCACAATTTGAGAAAAAGAGAATTGTTTTGAAAAACGAATAACTAACAGAAGAGAAAATAATATTTTATCTAAAAGCAAAACAAAGGTGAAAAAGTAACTATGCAATTACATACATAAAAAAATAAGTTACTTACTTTACAAATAACATAAACAGCACACATAAGCAACTGATCCAGATGGCGATCGGTCATCAGTTCAGTATGTTGCATTATAGAATATTCAAAACAAGTCCAAATCTTTCGCCTTAATTCTTCATCCAAAATTGAAAGTTTATCACACAAGTCTTTCAATCTCACACCCGCCAAATGGTATACCTAAAATATTGAAAGTAAAGCATTGTGAAATTTTATTAAAATTATTCATAAAAAAGGTTTTACATCATTCTGAATGTCTAACAATTTAAGAAAGCTTTCAATCATACAAACAATACCAATGGAAATTTTGTTTATTGTTTTTTACTTTGACTACTTATCAGGAGTATATGATAAGCTTCAGAAAAATTATCTCTTTTAGGGTACATAGACAAATCTTTCAACAAAAAAATAAGCACCTTTTAAATACTTTTTACAGGGATGAGATTAGGCAAAAGGCAAAAAAGCTGAATTTCCACGATAGTAAATTTTGCGCAAGCNCTCAAAAAATATTTTTAATCACTAAATACATTAACAAAAAGCAAAATAATTTTCAAAGACTTAACATGATCATGATAAAATAACCCTAGTTTCTAACAAAGAACTCTTTTCCTGATTATATTAGCCACCATAAAAAAAAAATTAAAAAAAATCGGAAGATTTTTCGGGCTCGATTACAGAGGGTGGAAAATAAAGCCCAAAATTGAGAGTATCTTGCAAAATGCAGCAGAGTTGCACACAAGAGTGCTAGAATCTCACAGAACCCATCCATTCAGGATCACAAGCACACTCGCAAACATTTCATCAAACAACGTAAAATGATACACTGCAGACCGACAGTACGACGAAATGGATTATGGTTGAATAAATTGAGAAAACGTTGGCCAGCACTATGTGAAAACCACACCATTTGCATAATACATGGCAAAAATAGACATAGTAAATAAAAAGAAAAAAAATCCAATTTTCAAAAAGGAAATATTAAGCACTTTTTTAAAAACCTCCAATGAAAAAAAGCACTCATAAAGGCTTTTAACCTATTCTCTGATTATCGCGAGTTAACTCGTATGTATATATATATTTTATTTATTATTCTCAGTAAAATCGAGCATAGCAGAATTCGCCAATACTCTTTGTTTTATCACGTTTTTATTCAGCCGGAAAAAAAAAAAAAAAAAAAAAAAAAAATTATAATAATCTGCTGTGATTGAAAGTTTGTCAATATTTGTTTGGGAGTTTTGCTATTTGTGGGACTGCAGACGTGTTTTGTGCAATTGTATAGACGATGGTGGATGAATTTACATAGAAAAGGAGTAAAAAAAATGACGTTCGCAAGCCAAAGTGATGCAGACGATTTTTCAGATGATGAAGATGTGAACATATACAAAAACTAATATATTTAACTTTTTTCATTTGACCGAGATAATTTGGGAGAGTAAACTGGTGGTAAATTAAATATTTCTTGCACATAAAAAAATTAAAATTTCAACTTAGAACCTGTGTATTATGTTTTGTTTTAGTTCTTTGTAGTTATTAATGAAATAAAAAAATATTTTGACTTTTTTTTCTCCAAACAAATTGGTAAGGGAGGCAGTTAAAAAACAAAAATAGAAAGTCTTTAAGTATTTTTTAAAATGCACCATGTCGTTGTAAATACCAACTGTTTGAAAATAAAACTCCAAACAAGCATTGTCTGCATTTTTTTAAAAGAAAAAGTAAGAAATAGGAGCAAACCTTTCTGAAAAATAAAGCAAGTGAACCAGTTCTCTTAGGCTTAATCATTGTTTCTGAAGGTGTTTTGGGTTGCACAGATTGAGAAGATGTTGAGTTTCCAGCTAATGCTTGCACACATGTTATCCCATGATTGGGATTCCTGGTTAAATAAGTCACAGCATTATCAGTCACAGCTAAAGAGAAAATATTACATAAGTCACAGCTAAAAATTACAATAAAAAACATATAAGCACTGCATAAACAAATATATTTTTTTACTCCTTTTTTAAAGGGATTATATTAACAGAAAGTTAGCCTTATCCTGTAACTGTCACATTCTTTTCCCTGCTAAGCTCAGAAAAGCAATCAGGTTATACAACAAATTAAACATTTGTGCATCCTAATAACGTTATTTTCAATTAAAGATCATAAATTTAAACAGTGGAGTGATTTTTATCAATTGATTGTCAAAGTATAAGACTCAGTCAATAAACAAAATCTTTTCGCAAAACCCCACAATTTTGCAGGTGTAGTCCATATGCCTAGAAAATACTAAGTAGCACTATCAATACATTTAAAAAAAGTGAAAATTTAAACTATGAAGCACATGACCAGCAGCTATATTGAGCAATTAAATTTTTTTTAAATTCAATTTTAAAGAGCGTATCAGTTTTACGCAAAGCAAGGTGAAAAAGAATTGATGAAAATGTATAGAATACAATGATAGGTTCTCACGAAATCTTAAAAGTTAACTTAAAAGTTATGCCATAGTTGTTTTTCCATTATTTGGTAATTATTCCAGCAAATCTTAAAAATACACATAATACTAACATTTAAATTTCAAAACTTTTAAATTTGTTTAGAAATTAAGACAGCAATTTAATAAAAAAAAAAACTTGGATGTTTATTTTTTGGGATATAAAAGAAAATATAGCTTCATGAATTTTTATGCCATATTAGTTAAACATTTTGAGGATTGGGACATAAATAAAAGATTTTTTTAATGATGTTTTAGCAAATAATTGTCAGATTTATCTTCATTTTTCAAGCAGATTTAAACTTTTTTTAGCTATGAATTATAACAAAAGGAAATCAAATGAAAGCTTTGAACAGTATGCTTTTGCAAGGTATTAATCAGTTAATTGAATTTTAGCCTTTACTTCAAAATAAAAAATAGATACAATTTTAAAAAGTGCAACTGTATTACGAAGTTATACTAGTTAGCAGAATGTGATTACAGATATACATCTGGCCTTACCATTTACTGTAATTGCATGCTTTTATTGGTACTCCAAATATTTAATTATTATTCTGTATTCATCCGCCATCCAAAATATCAAATTATTCAGCTGACCAAAATAATTCCTCATTTTATTTAGAAATAGTTCATTTATAAAAACTAAAATAATAAACTTTTAAATTATTTCAGGTAATTTTCAGAAATCCATGGAGGAAAAAAANAATAATATATTTAAAAATATTTATCACCCACATAATTTCTTTAAAGCTCAACAATCTTCTCTACGTTTAAAAATTATTCCAGTCAGTATTGCTTATTAAAAAAAATTTCACATTGCACCCACTTCGCATAATGCAAAACCTAACTGGATTTTTGCAGATATATTCCAGGAATAACATAGAAATGTTACTAATGTGGTCATCAGTTTTTAAATTAATTTTTGGTAGTTCTTTTGGTACAACATAATTTAGTTCAGAAAAAACTTTTAGAAGTAAAATTATAATATTTTGATTCTCATTTGTCAGCAACAAATATTTCTTTTGTTAAACTCCATATTAGTTTTAGAAAAGTATTAGTAAATTTTTTTCACTTCGTTTTTTTAATTATAAGTACTTAATTGTTAAGATTAACTTCAATAAAATAATTTAAAAAGTAAATAAGTTTTTGTTTATTTATTCATCATTTTCGAATAAATTAGTCTGCTTTCTTTTAATTGAAACTTAGGAATTATTTTATTTAGAGGACTTGAAATCAGCATTGAGATATATTTGTTCCTCTTTTCATACAGATATTTCGATCTTTCTTAAAAAAGTTCGTTTACGATAACATTACAGACCTGCCAACCTTAGAAAGTAAAAAAGCAGGAAACTTTTTCTGCATCACGACGTAGCGCAATATTGAAAATTAAACCTGATTCACATTTCCTACAAGAAGTTTATTTCAAAATATATTATTTACATTACATAAAATAGATCACAATAAGATTCTGACAGGAGGGTGAAGATTTGAGACGTAAGCAGGAGAGTTGGAAGGTCTGACTTTAGCTCAGCTAATGAACAAGGAGCGAGCAAAAAAACTGTATAAGAAATTCTGGAGTCATCTAGTATTAAAAATACACTTTTTCCATTTTCTGACAAATTTAAAAAAAAACAATCTATTTAATTCTTTATTTTCAAAACGGCATTTATAAAAACATTTCTTTCTCCTAAAATTACCTGATAGTTAAGCTCTAAGTTAAAGACTGAGAAATAAATAAAATTTGACAAATTGTCAAGATTTAATTTACATAAGTTATTATTTTTTTTATAAAATATGATAAAATATAAGCTATTTAAAATTTTGTCTTTCTAACAGGTTCAAAACTTATTTGCAATAAAATAACAAATATAATAATGATAAAATATAGATTTATTTATTGACTGAGTTCATTTGTTCCGCTCATTCCAATGGAAACTTATCCTTAAATGGATGAATGCATTTATTTACTTACACTGGAGTATTATAGTGACATTTCGGGCAGCAGTGACAGAGTTTGATTTATCATTGCCAACATGATTGGATGTTGGTACAGATGTTGTGGCAGCGAAGAGTTTCCTACGAGCACTGGACATAGCAGCAGGAGCTGGAGACTGAAAACGCTCACTTAATCCAATTGGTGATTGAGGATCTTTTTTAAGAAAATAAATATCATCAACACTCTTAGTTTAATATATTAAAAAACATATTTTTTAAAATTGACTACTAATTATTAAAAATTACATTGACAATAAGGCCACTTTTATAAACAGGTTAATTAGTATAAAATCAAATGCTATGTACTTTGAATTAATTAATAGCTGCCAACATGGATAGAAAAAAAAAATCAAGTAAATTTTACGAAATAATATAAATTTCATGATAATTGTTGCAGAATGTACTACATATTTTACACACAAAAATGCTATTTTAATAGGGATTTTGTTTAGGAAACTTACTCAATTTTAGGAAATTTTCTAAAAATGTGTTAAATTCAGGAGAATTTTAATAAAACTAGTAGATGAGAAGAAACTAGCAAAATTCAGTAGTCTATAGGAAAATCCAGGAGAGTTGGCAGATATGCTTATTACTATTTATGATTAACCAAGCTTTCTGAAATTAGGTGACACCAAGAAAACTCTGCAATGTCATGTTCAAAAACTAAATACTGAGTTGTAAATTAAAATAACATTTAAATGAAAAGACATTAATAGCTATGATTATAATTATGTATTTGCTAACTATTGCTGCAAATAACTAAATTTAGAACTAAAAGGAAACATTTTTAGAGAGTTCATTCTTTAAAATTTAGAATTCATTTTTGTTTAAAACTAGTTTTGAATTTGGTCTTCTTATTTAATTAAAAATGGGGCAAAAAATCTTTTTAAATAAAAAATCATTCTTAGAAATGGGTAGCATATTTATGTGATCGCTCAATTAAGGTGCATAAAATTGTATATTTTATTTATTACAACAGAAACAGTTAATCAAAATAAGAAAATTTTTAAATTGTGAGAAAAATGTTTCTAATTAGCATATTTAAGGAAAGTTTTTTACCCTTCACAGACTACAATTTAGTGGATTTCATCAGTTTTTTTTTATTAACACATCACATAAAAACTATATTTAAGTGCATAATTTTTTTTTTGTAGCTCTTAAATCAGAATGAAATTTAGGGGATTGACTTACACAACTGTAATACACATGAACTAGAAGATGTATATTTCCAGAACCTACAGATCTTGGAATTAAAAAAATAACAAATCTTGCCTAATTTTTTTATATACAATATGTAATATGACAGACACAGTCAAAACCCCTGTGGCAGAATTTTTTTGAGGTATGTGAGACAAATTTCTCTAGCACTAATATCTTTCTGCAAGATACTTTTAATAGTAACAAACATAAATGTTACTAATTTAAAATAACAAGAGCTGTGCTAACATAAAAAAAAAAATATATATGTATTTTNGCTATGTGCGACAAATCTCTCTAGCACTAATATCTTTCTGCAAGATACTTTTAATAATAACAAACATAAATGTTACTAATTTAAAATAACAAGAGCTGTGCTAACATAAAAAATATATATACATATGTATTTTTTTATTTGAACATGTAATTCTTATTCTAATATTATAGGTGATATTCTCGCATTCTGTTGGGATGGGAGAAAGCACAAATTATTTCCTTCGTATTTTGTAAATAATCCTCACAATAAAAAAACTAATTAAAAATCATGAAATTCGTAGTAGTACTTGCCGGAAAAAAAGACAAGACGACGAAATCACGTGAATCGGACTCCTCTCAATTGCATGTTTTGTTTTGAGATAAAGCTGTTGTAATAAATAATATCGGATTTAAAAACAAAACAAAAAATCAAAAGCAACTGCCAAAAATTTGATAGAATCATTGCCTTAAAAAGTAAATACTCAAATGCACAATTCAAATTTCCATATTGTTTGAAATATATCGGGATAATGAAACCCCCATTAAATTATCTAAATGCACGATTCAAATATTATGTGTAAATTTCTATTTAAAAAAAAAAGGAATTTTTTTTTTTTTACTTTTCAAAAGAAAAATCTTCCTGCAAGAACTCTGTAACATTCTTTGACAATGTTGATGCAATTCTGCCATGGGGGTCAAAACATATCAAATTTTTAATCAGTACAGCTTTTTTTTTAGAAAGCAAAAACATCTCACTTGCATTGGTTTTCATGCAGCATTGTCATTGTTTGAAAAATTTTTCTTTCTGCCTCTTTAAACAGGGAGTATAGCCAAATTTTTCAACAAAAAATAAGCACATTCTAAGCACTCAAAAAATATTTTGAAGTACTATATACATTAATAAAAAGCAAAATAATTTTCAAACACTTTACACAATCATGATAAAATAACTAGTTTCTGACAAAGAACTTTTTCCTTGACTATATTAGCCATTATAAAATGAGCAAGAGATTTTTCAGTTCGATATCAGAGGGTAGAAAATGAAGCCTAAAATGGAGAATATCTTGCAAAATGCAGCAAAGTTGCACACGAGAGTGCAATAATCACACCAAACCCAGCTCAGTAGGAGCACATCAACCATGTAAAATGATTATCGCTTTCAAACGATATGGGCCGTCAGTACACCGAAATGGATTGAGGTCGAGAGAATTGTCAAAACAATGTGAAAAGCACGTTTTTGCACAATATGTCGTGTAAATCAACATGATGAAGAAAAAAAATCTAATTTTCAAAAAGGAAAATAAAGCATTTCTTTAAAAACACCCAATAAAAAAAAGCACCTTTAAGGGATTTTAGAAAGCAAAAATCAAAAATAAGCACTATTTAAAGACATTACGCACCATGTTAAACTTAAGAGCTAAATTTAAACACAATACTGAGAAACACAGGCAAAAATAAATAAAATATATACTATATATTATTATAAAAATGAATATTAAATTTTAACATAGAAGAGTGTATGTACTTTTTTGACCACAAGTAACTCTGCGAACAGCAGGATGAGCCAGAGGCGATGAGACTAACTGAGATGAATTAGGTGGTCTTGGAAGAGAAACCTGTAATAGTTATAACTTAATACTGAATGTTTGAATCACTTTTTATAATCACAAAGAAATAATATGACTAAAAAAGATATTAGCCAGTTTCACAGAAAAAAAAGTTACATACTAAGTTCTTCATTACAATCACAACAAATATTTTACTTGTGGAAGATGTCATTAGAATCTACAGGGATGATTGTGGGCCCCAACTCAAAAATCCTGAAAACTTCTTGCGTAAAATCATTCAAAATATCTTTATAAATTTAAATCATTGATATTTTCTAAATATGATATTCTAAATGAAGTATATGCAACATAATTTAAATGAATAATTATGTGTAAGTTTACTTTTATCCCTAATCACATTTATTATTCTATCAGAAAAAATATTTACAAATTAAAGAGATGCCAAGTATAATTTCTAGTTCGAATATTTTTCAATAAAACATAAAAGAAGTTTTAATTAATGTGATCGATGAATTCTTGAATCGCGGTTTCGCGAAAAATCAGGAAACCCAAATTTTTTCGGACCACAATCACCCCCGATTCTATTAACCCCTGCGGCAGAATTTTTTCGGGCTTTCTGCGACATATCACTCTAATAATAATATCTTCCTGCAAGATACTTTTAAAATAACAAATATACATGTTACTAATTTAAAGCAATAGAAGCGTCAAAGAAAAAAACTCTTTTAATTGAATATGTAATACTAGGACGCTTCGCCCCCTGCTCGCTGGCGCTCGTCAACCCCCGGAACTGCTTACACAGTTCTTTTCGGAATGTTTCGCAATCCAATGCTCGCTCATTGGATACATTCTTAACGTCTAGCTTTTGTATACTTTTTTGAATACTGAAGTTCCGAAAACTTTTCACTGTAGAAAATTCTAAATCATGATTTGCTAATATTAATTTGAAATTGCAAACAGTTCACATATTTTTCTTAATCACACAATTCTAAATTTCAGTTGTTGAGAAAAGTAACTGTTGTAAGTTTTGTTTTAAAGTCTTTCCCACTAGAGGGCTAAAGCCATGTGTTGTAAAACAATATGAAATAGTAGTCTGCCACTGAATGCCGGATGTAAAGCATGTGCTTCGATGAAGATAATTTTGTATTTTTAATTCTCTAAAGGGAGCCACCCTAATAATATGGAATTTGTAAAATAAATGTATATATTTTAGATTGTTGATGAAGCCCATCATTTTGTGTTTTCATCAGAACAATTATAAGTTTTTTATTTTATCACAAAAATATAAAATGTATAAAAAACAAAGAAAAGAGTAAGAAAATGAGTATAGTCATAGAAAAAGTTAAAATTATAATATAGTATTTGTCAGTTAAAATAAAACTTTTTGTTTAAGTCATTGCTAACAATTCAAATTTCTCCGAGGCAATTCTAAAGTATAAATTAAGGTAGTATTGTTAAGTTGAAACACAATATTTTTAGTTTTGATGTCAACAATACAATTCAATTTTTCACAAAAACGATTGTTTCCATTGTTAAGTTCAATGTCAACAATTCAAATTTTTCTGAGGCAACTCTTAACCTCTAAATATTATTTTTTTTATGTACACATTTCTAAATGTCAGTATTCAACCACAAAACAACTTAAAGTCCTCAAATTTAGCATGAAGTCGTAAAATGTAATGAAAGAGGGTCATAGCAATAATGTAAGTAGGAGTAAAGTTAGTACTGCAAAATTAAAACAATATTTTTAATCAATGAGCCAAGTTCTTCAAAAAGCAGTTGTAGAAGTACCTGGATAGAAGTTTTTCTACATAAAACTTTTTACAGAATTTATTTAAAAACACAATTGTTAATCTGGGCATTTGGCGATACAACACTTATAGAATTGAAGGATTTGTTACGTCAAGCGCTCATGAATCTGAATTAAACAACCTGATAATGCTCACTCTGGTTATTATTTCCGTCTTTAAAAGCGCTATATATTGAGCCACCTCAACTATATTTGCCATGTGACATTTTTAGCAGCAATCATTGGTCGATTTTCTAACATTGCCATTCGGGGAGTTGTAATGAGGCTTTTTTTTGGTGCCGTGTAAAGCAAATATATATATAGATATTTTTTATTCTAATATTATGTAGATATTCTTGCATTCTGTACGGGGAAAACATACTAATTACTCCCCCCCCCCCCCCCNCCCCCCCCCCCCCCCGTCTTTTGTAAATCATATCATCATCACATCAAAAAACAAACAAAAAAATCTCGCTGGCAAAATCATGCAAATTGGACTTTTCAAAAAGGGGTTACTAAATGTGTGTTTTCATTTTGAGATTCAATTGTTGTAATAAATAATTTAGTATTAAAAATATTTGATTTTAAGCTATGTGGAAATCAATAGTAATAATTGCATAAAAAATAGAACAAACATTTCTGCAGAAAAGAAAACCAATTTTTTTTTATTCATTACTCCTTATTTTTCATTATTCTCAAATGAGAACAGAAAAATCACAAGCATTTCTCTCCACTCCGGTGAGCGAGAAAAGCATCTTTTGAATATAATTCTGAAGCAAAGAAAAATCTTTCGAAAATTTCTGCATAAAAGAAAACCTAAGTTTTTACCTCCCAAAGGAAAAATCCTTCTGCGTGAAATCGGTAACGTTCTGTGACAATGTCTCCGTTCTGCCACAGGGCTATTAACTATTTTATTATAAATTAAAAATATACTCATAAAATATTTTTTTAAAAGGTGCATTGTGATTATTACAAACACAAGAAAGTTTAACTAAAATAATTAAAACAAGCATAAAATTTAAATGGACAAAAATAGTGTCTTAATACTCAATCTTCCACAGAATGTGATGAAATAAAAAAAAATTAACAATGATAACAGAAAAAAAAATGTGAACATGAATATTTTTAACAAAGTATGTGAATGAATAAATCTTACATCTTCACAAGATGGTAGATTCAAAGCAGATGAACGGGTATCTTGTATTGCATCCCAGAGAGCAGATTCAGATTTCCAGGCTAAACTTTCCAGAATCTGTTCCTCAATCTGAAAAGCAATTAAAATTTAATTTTTATTTCTCACACTCTTTATTTATTTTGTTATCCATTTCTTTAAGGAAAAAAGTATATATACACATACAGTCGGACATCTATTTATCGAATTCGCTAAATCCCGATTATAAGTTCGTTACATGGAAAATTTTGCAGATTGTTTGCGCTTCACACAATAATCTCCCAAAACAAAACAAATTACTTGTTTGTTTTTTTAAGTGAAGAATTACATATCAGTATTTAAAATTTTGTAAACCCTTGTATTTGCACTTTAAATAAGCATATTATTTTTTTTCCTTCTTAAAAAAACTTAAGAAATGGAAATAAAAACAAACCATATGCCAGCACAACTGTACGATCAAATAAAATTCCATACACTGTACAAGTTAGCAGGTATGTGAGATAAGATTGTACGTGGATGTGAATTAGTTAAAAAAAAAACTGACACAGATTTTATAAGACGACCCCTTAATCAAGATTTACATTGGATCCAAACCTGGGCAAAGATGGGTCTGTAACACATATTTAAAACATTCTGTGAAGAAACATAAGATAAGAACAATTGATTAAGAGAATATTTAATTATGGTTTATGCACAGGGTTGCCACAGTAAAAAATGAACAAAAACAGTTGCTTTTAGTTGCCTAAAACTATGAAAATAGTTGTCTGAACAGGAACAAAAATTTATCAAAAATAGTAAGTTATCAAAAATGCATTCCCAGATGAAGAAGACACTAATGATAAATGGTTTTTAATCAATTAAATGGGGCCCCTTCTGATTTTAAAGGTACTGAGATGTTTTTAAAAGCAGCGTAAATATCAATGTATGGTTCAGCTTATCCATCGTACATCAAAAATCCAACCAGAAGTGAGCTAGTGAAAAAATTTGTAACATCAAAAGCATTAAACAAAATAAATGAGAATGCGTTATGTTTACCATGTTTTCAAATAAAAATATAATTTTTTTTCTTCCAAGTATTTATTTTTTACATACTTGTGAAAACTACCCTGTTTGTAGTTAACACGCAAAGTTTGCAGACAGATTACGAAATTCTAAGAGCTTGTTGCAGACAGCTACAAAACTTTCTGCCACTGGGCTCAAAATATAGTTTTTAAAAATAAAATTTTTTTTTTTAAATCATGAGTATCAATAAACTTGAAAACAAATTTAAAAATCTTCATTAAGTTACAATTACACATTCAAAATTGCACAAACATTTAAAATAAATTTTTAAAAAGTTTCGATAAAAGCTCTAATAAAACCTAAAATATTGCATCGAATTACTTTATCCTACATTTACCTTGAAACAGAAAAATCTTGCAATTTCAATTGTTAATAGACTTTTTTTTCTAAGTTTTTAGCAAAGACTTATTTCCCGAATTGAGTTCAATCCCCTGTTTAAGGACAAAGGCAAACTTACATGATTTAAATGCTTAACAACATCTCTGGATAAGCCATCTTCTGCTCTTATGAGTAATTCAATTACTTTATAAAAGTAATAAGGTTGAAGATTGAATATTTGCAGCACCCAAGGAAAAGACCTAGTTGGAAAAAAAAAACATTATTTGCAACACAAAACAAAGAAAATTATTAAAAAAAAAAAAAAAATTAGTAGTGAAATGTTTAATTTACCTTTGAGAGTTGTAAGAAAAAATAACTATTTCTAAGCAACAAGCAAACAGTGAACGGTGAAAAGGATCAAGATCCAGCATATTCTAAAAATAAAAAAAGGACACAAAGAAAAAAAAGTAAATTTAAAAACATCTTTGAAAAAAGAAATTCATGCTATAGTATAAAACATTGAGATGGCTTCAGAAGAAGTAACAACATTTTTCAAGTTTATATAACTTACTAGAATAATTTAAGTCACTACTAAATAAAGAACTCCATGCACTACTCTACCTCTACAGATTACTACTCCTCATCCCTATAAATATGCCCTTCTTGCATTTAATTTTGTCAGGTTGTTTTCTTAACCACCTATGGATGGTGTTTTCTACACTAGGGAGCGCTGCAAGCGCTTTACTTCTAGATTAGTGTCTTTGGTGTGTTTTGAGGCCATTTGGCTCAATGATCATTGTGTTTTAAGACTTTCTTGAGTAATATTTTTTGTATACATGTGTTTGTTACCTGATTTATCATTCGTGTTTAAAAGAAGAATTGTTACCTGAAGACCTGTCATTTCAAGGTTGTCATTTAAAAAGAGAATCATTACAAAACACTTCTTACTTTTTTAATAATATAACTTCGAAATTTAAACCAAAATGATAATTTGTAAAAATTTCTTAGGCAAATAAGGAGAAATTTGAGAATATACAGGTAAACAGGAGATAGTTGTAAAATACAGGAGTCTTCGTTAAAAAACAGGAGACTTGACAGGTATACGATTGCAATTTTAATAAAATAGCTTAACTCAAAATCAGCCTATCTACATTTAATCTACTTAAAAAAAAAAAGAAAAAAAAGAAGATTAGAACACTTGGCTAATGTAGATACTAATTTTATAGAAATTCTATATGCTAATAACAAATATAAATGCATCAGATATGGTAAAAGCAGAGCACAAAAACAGAACACATCACACTAAATAACATTTTATCTAGTGATCATGTAAATTCAGGCACACAATCTCAATGAATTGAAGAGCTATGGGTTTTACTGGGTAAAACCCACCCTTAAGTGGGTTTTTCTAAAATTGGTTTCTTTTTTATCCTCTGCAGAGTTCCCACTCAATTTTTTAAAAAAAATTCAAGAACTTTTCCATGACTTTCAAGGACCTAAAATCAAATTTTTCAAGGACCTGTTTGGTATTACAGTTATATGCTAAGTACATGTCAACCAAACAATTACGTAGAACCAGAAATTGTTTATTTTTAATGCTTATTTGACAAAAAAAAAATAATAATAATTTTTTTATTAAATTTATCAGCTAATAATACAAATGGTTGATAGTTACATTGCTGTTTCAAATCACTTTAAAATATTCCGATTGACAAAAAAAAGAAGAAAAAAAAATCCAATTGACATACAAACGATACTAGCCAACATTCAAAAACTAGCATCAGTGAAACTCTTTGTGAAAAATTAAATGAAGTGAATAAGAATTAATGAATAATGCATACTACATTAAACAAGCACAGTAAATAATTGATAATGTTTGAGTGATTGTATGGTTATTACAATATAAATACTTTTTTTAACATGTTAGGTTACAGGAAATGTATATAATTAGATAAAATATCAAAATATATCCATTTAACATATCTTTTTCAATTTTAATAACAAATTATCTATTTTGCTATTTCAAAATATCACAGTAATGTATTTTGAACATATAAAATTTATTATAGGATAATATTTTACAGATAACTAACTAAGACTGACCAAGCTTTATTTTCTTTAAAATATATCCATAAAATGTGAAGCATTATTTTTAAAATTTTGTGAATCTGTGTAATTTTCACTAAGCATAATTTTTAAATCGCATTTATACGAATCTAGATATACTATATGTAAATCAAAATTATAAGAAAGGTGAAGTAAGTCTCGAAGATTGCATAAATTACTTATCACAATGTGTGACTTGTAAATTTAAATTGAATTGCGGGGTATGCTTCTTAAATCGGAACAATATGAATAGCAAATGACACAAAACGCATAAACTAACAAGACGTAAATCACAATGTGTGATACATAAATCACTTTTATGTGAATTCTGTTGCGTGATTATGTAATAATTTTCATGTGAAGAGTGATAATTATGATGTAAATTCCAATTTGTGATTCGAAAGGTGCTTAATCTAGAACAGCTATGTGTGATTCTTAAATCATTTTGATGAGAATTGCGAGTGGTTATTCTTAAATCTCTCTTTTGTGAATCCCAATGTGTGATTTGTAAACTACTAGAATAAGAATTGTGAGGCATTATTCAGAAATAACTTTAATTGAAATCATGATGTGTGATTTATAAAATACCTTAATACGAATCCTGATGAGTAATTTGCAAATCACTTTAGAGCAATATTTGATGTGATTTATTAATCCATATCACTGAAATCGCAATTCGTAGAACATTTTATATGAATTCTAATCCGCAAATCAAAAATCAGCTTAATGTGAATCACGATGTTTATTCATAATCAATGAAACCCGTGGAACTAATATTTATTTATTTGCAGGAAAAACTAAATGTAAAAATATGATTATAAATTATAAAAAAATTAATTATCCTTCGCACATAAATTAAAAGAACAAATAGGATAACAATATTAACATGCCATAATAATGAAGTTAACACATTGAACATATTTCTAAATCGATTAAACACTATATATCATTCGAAAACTATGTCTAAAACCTAAAATTTGCTAGAAATTTCAGCTTTTAAAACATTAGAGAGAAGAACAATAAAATAATCTGGTGTGAAAAATCTAGGAGAGAAAAGTTTTGCATCTTCTTTAACCCCTTTTCACTTCAAGCATTAAAAATTGCATCTATCAGAATTTCTATAATCTTCCTTTGAATTTATTTATTTTTACTGCTTTTTTGTAAGAAATATTACTATTATTTTAAATCCTAAAAAATCAAGTACTTTTCAAGTACCCTATGGCAGAATTCAAGAACTTTTCAGGGCCCTGATTTTTTTTCTAACTAAATTCAAAGACTTTCAAGGTTTTTCAAGTACCGTGGGAACCCTGAAACTCTGTTACATTAAAATGATATTCTATTGAAATATATATGTAGCCTAGCCTAAAAAAAATGAACCTATGGTGAAAAAAGTAATTGTGTTTGGAGACAGGAGAGTTACATTGCTGACTAGATTTGACTGTATAGCCACTGATTAGTCAGTGCCTTTAAATAGCTTTCTATGCAATAAATAAATAAATAAAAAATCCTTAAATATTTTTTAAGATTAAAATATAAATAAAAAGCTGTCCTGTGTTTTTACAGAAGAATATTGTGATGTCAGAAGAAACTTTTTTCAGACTTTTGTACCAATTTATTTGCATTAATTAGACTTTAATTACCTAAGTCGATTCCTAAAATTAAACTCAATTATTAATATTAAAATAAGCTTTTTTAAAATAAGGTACTTATCCCTGCCCTCTCTTTACAAAAAAAAAAGCTTCAAATTTTGCTGTAATTTTGATAATGAGTAAAAGAATTAATTAGTGAATTTTTTAACACGAAATAGTATAAGAGGATAATTTAAAAAACGCTGAGGACCAAATTTAGTTATTGCATAATATTACATTACTTTGATAAATTTTAATGGTGGTAAATGAGTGTCCTTTAGTGTAAAGAAGAACCCTGTCCTTTTTTATTCCTAGGGAGAACTCTGGCTACTCCATATCTTAAATATAGCTCAGTGTTATAAACTTCCCACTAGTGTTTAACCTAGGCACCAGGGATGAGAGTAGTCAGAAAGTAAAAAAGAGGAAATCCAAAAAACAAAAAAAAGAAAGAAAAAAAAGAATATATATATATATNCGAGAGACAAAAAAAATCTCATCCCTGTATAAAGGTCAACCAGTTTTATCCCAAGGAAATGATTTTTAGAGAAACTTCAGAGGGAGGAAAAGGGACTTCAACAATTTCCCTCCGCGGAAAATTAAATTCCTCATAAAACATTTTAACTTGGGCAAAAAAAAATTTCAGAGGAAATTAGCGGGAAAAATCTGAAAAAAAGCGGAAATCCGCGGAAGAATCTCATCCCTGCTAGGCACAAACATTATTTAAATGCAAACGTCTTTTTAAACAATGCAAAAGCTTTTATAGTTCAATTTTCCTTAGAGTTGAAAGGGAAAAAGTGAAAATGTTTTGAAAATGGAAAAATAGATCTAAGGATTAAACTTTAAATAAATAGCTTTACCGAAATAAAATAGTGGACAAATTCCAATTAAGAAAATAGCAATAAGCAGATTTCAGTATTTACACTGTAACTTTGGAACTTTTATATTTAGCATTTAATTACTCAGAATACAACGGGTCATAACATATCCCCCCCCCCAATTTTAAACTCTGCTAAGGAAAACCCTCTATACCTTAAGTTCACAAACTTAAAGGAAATATAGTTTGTCTATGGTAAGAGCTCCCTCTGCCACAAAGTCTGAGGTCGTCTGCTGCCACAGAAACAATAATAGCACATTTCAGGGAGGCTAGCTTCACTTCACTCTAGGGCTAACACAATAGATCGAAGAAAAAGATTCCCTTTTTTCTCGCCTACTCGAGATAAAACCTGTCCTAAACAATGACCTACTTGAAATAGTTAAACCTTGTTACTATAGTCACCACCATGAGCCTAGATGAATGGCTAGGGGAGTTCTAGACACACTATATATATCTTTCTAATATTCATCTCAAATTTGTATACAAATATTGAATTGAAAAATTTCAGTAAAAAAATTTAAATCCATACAAGTTGGTCAATCAATTTCAAAACCTATTCGGAGAGAAGAAAAAAGTTTTTTTTTTTTAAAAAAATAGCACAAAGGGAGATAATAAGGGACTTACAGAGAAATCTGTTTTCGGAGGGAGTCTTTTCTGCTCCATTAACATGATGTCTTCTAAAGCTTTGTAGTACAAGTTTTCAGCCAATGACAACCTTTTCTTTGCAAAATCAATGTGAGAGCCTGGGTGATCTTCAGATGGCTGAAACACACAAAATGTTCATCAAAAATAAAATAAATTTTACATAGTCCGTGAGCCAAATTAAAAACACTCTAAGATTCTATCTTAATTATCATACTATACAGTATTGTTTTGACGAGGTTTGCACTTGTTTACGTTAGTGTATCAATAGGTGAAATTAGACAGGTAGATAATATAAATTCGACCCTATATTATATAAATATTGAATATCTATTACATAAATTATTATATTAGTATATAATAATTAGATCAAACTATAAGAAGCACTGTAGTGTTTTATTAATGACAAGATTTGCACGAGTTTATCGGCTTTAATATTTAAACATGTAATGGATTTTTATATGCTTCCTACTTGTATTTAACGTATTGCATTACAATGTTAACCAATGGAGACACGAACGTAAACAACTGCAAACCGGTTTCAGCCGCAAAAAAACAATAAAGCTGTAGAGTATCACCTGATAATTAAGATGTTACACTGAATATTAGAGTGTGTCTAATAATTTGGACAGGGATTGTTTGGGCAAAATTTATCGACACATATCAAAGTTGGTTTTTTGACAGCATAAAACCTGGTTTAAAGCGTCAAAAACTTATTACGAAAGCAAAAATTAGATAATCGTGAAATAAGTAAGAAAAGAGTATTTTTATGGAATAAAACTTAAAACAAATAAACTAAATTTACAATAGTTAATAACTATTTAACATTATCTTTATAAAGCGTTTTAAACAGAATTTAATTGATATGAAATAATTTAAAATTGGTTTTAGTTGACATTTAATAAAAAAAAGAGTTTGAAGAAAATACAAATGTTGAAATTAAAATAAGACCAAAATCTTCCTGCAAACACTATTATTACAAAATTTGATAATTACCGAATTCTCTAAAATATATATATATGTTTACTTGTGCATAACATGTGCAAAAGGTTTCTCCCATTTCCTTCACTCTGTCACTTATTCTTGTTTCAGGGTTGTTGTTGCATTCTCTGGAATAAAATACAAGACATTATCACACACGTGACACTCACAGAGTACAAAGCATTCACTATATCCAAAAATACCTCAATTTTTTACTATTAGCTAACAACTGTTATATAGGGTTCCCACTCTTTTAACAAACAGGGGTGATTGTGAGCCCAACTAAAAAATCCTGAAAATCTCTAGAGTAAAAGCATTAATGACGCATTTAAAAAAAAATTATTGTCTTTAAAAATTTAAATCATTGATATTTTCATAACATGAAATTCCAAATAAATTATATGCAGCATAATTTAAATTTAAAATTTTGAATAAGCTTATTTTCATCTCTAATCACATTTATTATTCTACCAGAAAAAATATTTACAAATGAAAGAGATGCCAATTATAAATTCTAGTTCCGATATTTTTAAATAAAGTATGCAAGAATTTTTATACATAAATGCGATCAATGATTTCTTGAAACTTCTGGACCTTGGATTTTCGGATAACGGTTAGCGAAAAATCCGGAAATCCGGACTTCTTCCGGAGCACAATCACCTCTGAACAAAGCAAAAATTAAGCACTTTAAAAGGACTTTTTTTTGTTGAAAAAATTTAAATACTTTTTTGAAAAATTAAGGACTTTAAAAATTGAATGATTGTTTATCATTGAATATACATTTTTGCAACCAGTGACAGTGCACATTATTTACCTTTCTAAATAAAAATCAATAGATAAAAACAAAATAATAAATTGTAAGCACTGATATAACTGTATTAATTAACAGATATTAACAGGACTCGCCAAAGAAGCATTAGGCAATTTTTACAAACTCTAGTCGTTTTAAAAAATAAAAAAAAACATTTTCAGATTGTTAAAAGTTAACATTATTGAGATTGTGAAACTAAAGGTATGAAACTAATCTGTATTTCATGTTCAATGATTTCATTGAAATTGAATTGTAAAACGAAGAGCAGAAATTAAGATTTGCAATTTTTTTTTCATGTATATTAAAAAAAAGAGTAAAAAAAGAAATTTGNGTTAAAAGTTAACATCATTGAGATTGTAAAACTAAAGGTATGAAACTAATCTGTATTCCATGTTCAATGATTTCATTGAAATTGAATTGTAAAACTAAATGCAGAAATTAAGATTTGCAATTTTTTTTCATGTATATTAAAAAAAAAGAGTAAAAAAAGAAATTTGCCAAAAACATTGAAAAAATTATTACAACTACTTTTTATATTTTGTTACTAGACCAACAAATGTGTTATATTTACTTTAGGATGAACTTTAACAAAATTATTTCCAGTCAGACCTGTTATTAGGAATTAACTTTACATGATGTTACTAAACATTGAGGCAAAAAACAAGAACTAATTTTAAAGCAACCAAAAATTGAACAAAAATTAAAAACAGTACATTACGTTGCAATGTTAACTGAATAAAAAAATTATTATTAAAATTTAAAGATCTTTTGGTAACGTAGATTTAAATTTTTATGTAACAATCTGCTTATCCTTAAGATATAAAAATAATAGCATAACAATATAAAACTTAAAAATTTACATTGCAACAAAACAAATTATAAATAGTTACCAAATATTTAACTTTCTTGTTAGAAGCAAATCATGCTTTCTTATTTAGTACTCGTAAAAAAAAAATTAAGCATTTTTGAAAGAAAAGAAAAAAAAAAAACCCTTGAGGTCTTCATCAAAAACCAATAAACCCCAGGTTTTGGTGAAAAACATAGATGGGCTGGGATTTTTCAAACCCTGTTGTTTCTTACAGATATATTTAATTTTTAGTGCAATAATGAATTTTAAATTTTTTTTATGTTTTCTATAAATTTACAGTAACTTATTACACATTGAAATATTATACAAATTTATTTAATTCCTCAAGATTTTAGGAAATAGTTTTCGTTAAGAACTCTAGTTAAATTTTTTTTCTCTTTCTGATACTTCTTTCATTAGCATTTTACTTTAATTCCTATAAGCAAATGCGTTACCAGTAGAACTGAATTTCCTGAATTCTGCCAATTTTGAAGGTTAGTGTGCGTCTTCTACTTAGGTACCTTAAATCTGCCCACCCCCCAAAAAAGGACTGTGCAGTATCCCCCTTGTTCACATAATTCTTTTCTTTTAGGATGCTTCACTCTCCTCATAGAGTATCATTCTAGCCAAAAGGTGGAATATATTAATGAAAGGACATGCCTTTCTTCCCTTGCCTTTAGCCCCCCCCCCCACATTAATTTTTGTCTCTCTAAAATGCTTTACCCTTGATGCATGGTCTAATTCTAAGTGATAAAAGAACGACATTTTGCTTTTAAAAATTTAACAGAAAAATTGTTCTGATCAACTATAGTGTTGCTAAAAAATTAAGGACTTTCAAAGACCTTCTTACTAAAATTACTTACTTTTAAGGGCCCTTATTTTCAAAAAAATAAATAAATAAAATATTAATAAGCAATTTTTAAGGACTTTTAAGGACCGTGAGAACCCTGTTATAACAAATGAACCAGAATAACAAGCTTTAACATGCTAAACACCAAAAGCAAAAGGTTAAATAGCTTCAGCTGCTGATAGTTTCAGATAATTTCACAATAATCCCAACTCATATTTAAAATAGAAAAAAACAATGAAATTCCTTAAGTATGTTGCATAAAACTAAATATCTAAAGATAGTTGCTAAAATACTCAGTAAAAAAAAGTTTAAGATACTTCAAAGAAACTAGTGATGCAAATGAATAAATAAAAAAAATTAAAAAAATGTTTACATATTAGGTTTTCCATCAACAATTTCAACTTAGTATAAGCCATTCAAATTTTTCAACTTTTTATTACCTATAAATGGCTGCATATTTCAACATTGAGGCGATTGAAATCAAAAGCTGTTTCAAATGCAAGGTGCGTAGCCGAATCTCTTAACAAAAATAAGCACCTTTTAAGTACTTTTTAAGCACCCAAAAAATATTTCTAAGCACTATATACATTAACAAAATGCAAAATAATTTCCAAAGACTTACGTGATCATGATAAAATAATTAATTTCTGACAAAGAACTCTTTTCTTGATTATATTAGCCACCATAAAAAGATGGAGAGATTTTTCGGCTCGATTTCAGAGAGTGGAAATTGAGAATATCTTGCAAAATGCAGCAGAGTTGCACTCAAGAGTGCTAGAATCTTTTCTAGAATCTAGAGATTTTTCGGTTTGATTTCAGAGGGTGGAAATTGAGAATATTTTGCAAAATGCAGCAGAGTTGTACTCGAGAGTGTGAGAATCTCACCGAACTCAGCTCAGTAGATGCACACGAGAACTTGCAAGTATTTAATTAAACATGCAAAATGTTCAACGCTTTTTTACGGTAAGGATCGACGGTAGGGCATAATGGATTTTGGTTGAATGATTTGCGAAAACGTTGAATAGAACAATGTAAAAAGCAAGATTTTGCATAATACCTTGGCGAAAATCGACATGGTAAAGAAACAAAAATCTCCTTTTCAAAAAATGGAAATTAAGCACTTTTTAAAAACATCTAAGAAAAAAATCGCCTTTAACCCCCTCCTTCTCGCTCTCGTGAAATTTCCAGGCTGGAGTGTTGTGTGGAGTGTTAATGCGACTATAAGAATAAAACTAATAATTATTTTTTTTTGCCCGGAAAACATTTTATTTCTCATTTTACACGCCAGATGGCAGTACCAGGATAGTTTATTATAAACTAGATGTCAGCACTAATGAAATACGTGTATTTGGCAAAATAGGCACTTTTATGACCGTTTTCTTGAAAATTAACGGTTTGTTAAGGGCTTTTAAAAAACAAAAATTGAAAATAAGCACTTTTTAAAAATGCTATGCACCATGTATTACAGTAGAGAACCATTTATCCGGTATCCAGATAACCGGGAAAAATTTTGCTCGGTTTTCCTGCCATTTTAAACTAGAAGGATTGATTATGAAGGAAAAAAAAGTGGAAATTGGACTCATCCTTGAAGTTGAGTAGAGGAAAATGTGAGGAAGGGGAGAATTTTCCCCCCGTTTACCCAGAGAAGCGTCATTTCCTCCATGACCTTGAAGATAGAGAGGAGGCAGGGAAGGAAGGAAGGAATGTTTTATTTTCTCCTTTAGGCCGTCAATCAAACTCAAGGGTGTGGCATGCTGATTTCGTTTTCTGTTTGATTTACGAGGGGGTGGGGAAAATGCATTGCATGCATATCAGTGAACAGAAAATGAAAGTGAAAAATATATTTATCTATTTGACATTGATTAATAAAAATGAAATCCTTTTCTTTTGAATAAATTCTGATTCTTTGGAAGTGCGGTATCATTTGCAAGTTTTTCTTGGTGTGGAATCACATCTGCTGTAATTAAAAATCGTGTTTTTATCAACAAAAAAANAGTGCGGTATCATTTGCAAGTTTTTCTTGGTGTGGAATCACATCTGCTGTAATTAAAAATCTTGTTTTTATCAACAAAAAAATAAAAAATAAAAGGAGAATTGTTTATTAATTTAAACATAGGATTATTTTATGAAGCAGATTGCAGTTTTGTTTTTCTGATTCCAATACGTTTGATTTCTTTTTCTTTTCACAATAAATTTCGCTCTCAATAAATTAATTCTTTTCATTCATAAATTTTATCATTAGTTTTTTTTTTTTAAAATTCCGTTGATCTTGCCTTGGTCTGGGTTTTAATATTTATGCTAGTACCTTTTTCAACTATCGTTTCTGTTCGCTAATTTTCAAGTGTTTTTACTTAGATTAATAAGTTTTCCTTTTATTTTATAGTTTCTCCCCGTATAATTAGGTATGCATGAAATATAATGCATTATTTAATCATTGGTTTTGTTTATATTAGTTAGTTTAGGAATTGTAATTATTTTTAAAAAATAAATATGAGAATTCTGTATTTTTTAAATTTGTTTTTCTTGTCTAAACTTTTCCTTTCTTTTTCTTCTACTTCATGCGCTACACTTTTTCTTTGTAATTTGGGTTTGATAAAACATAGATTAACGACACTATTTGGTCGATCCAGAAAACCTGGAAATTCAGATATCCGGGATAGCGATGGTCCCGAGCACCCCGGATAATTGGTTCTCTACTGTACCTATAAATGGCAGCATGTTTTACCATTGAGGCGATTAAAATCGAGAGATGTTTCAAATGGTTAACAATACATTCGAAATATAAAGCATAAAAATACTCACCTAAAAATTTCCAACAGTGTTTCAGAAGGTGATGGCTTTCGTCCAGCGAGTAGAGTCTGTAAGCGGCTCACACTTTGCGTAGCTGTGGACACTGGCGTGATGTAAGTCGGATCCTTCTCTTTGAGATATTTCCGTCCCGTCAAAGGAGTGGAGGGCAACAGTGTCCGTGTCTAAAATAATTATAAATATCTTAAATTCAGCAATCTGAACTATATACGGGTTATCTGCCAAATTTTAGATTTTCAAATTCATGACTAATTCTAAAAACCTTTCATGACTTAATGAAGTTATTATTTTCGCCGACAAAAACAGTTATACTCTGCATCTTCATATTTATAGATTTTTAATTAAAAAAAAAAAAAGATAAAGAAAGAGTGGAAACAATAAAATAGCCGAAAAAAATACAAAAGCAAGTAATTTTTTTCTTCTTTTTTTCTGCAGAATTATATTTTAAAGATACCTTTCTTGTTCATCCGAAAGGAAAGAAATACTCCCAATTTCTCCTTTCTCATTTCGGAATTAAAAAAAATTTGCCAATCACTGGCTTGCTTCAGCTCGGATTTAAATTGATATAATAAAAAATAAAAAGTAATAAAAAATTTAAAAATCACAGAAGTTTAAAAGATAATTCACTCCAGAAATTATGTTTTTTCTTTTATTTTTTTAAAGTACACCATAAATTTTTTAAAGAACAAGATAAAACATTTTATATTTTAATAAAATATGACTGTGATTGGGGATTTTGTTACAAATTCAGATATTCGGAACACCATGAAATTGGGGGGAGGAGGTAAATTCCATTTTAAAAACTAGATTTTTCGGCAACTTAAAACCATGACTTTCCATGATTTTAAACAAAAAAGTTTAAATCATGACAAATTTTGCTCACTATCGCAATTTATGACTTTCCATGATTTTCCAGGTGGGCAGATACCCTGTATATATAAAAAAGTCTAGGTAGCAAATTTGTAAAAAATCTTCCACCTCAGTATTCTTCTTCTTAATTTCCTTGTTGGCTAAGAAAGAAATATATTTCCTAGTGGACAAAACATATCAATACCAATAATAATAGTCAATAATTTTGGGTATCCACTGAAAAAAAAAATGAACAAAATAGTTGCTTTTAGAAACCTAAAGCATGAAAATAGTTACCGAAAACTACGAAAATAGTTGCCTAAATAAGAACAAAAAATTAATCAAAAATATGACTAAATTTTTCTTAAATGACTTCATTGTCATATATTATGATCCATTTAGTCAAGTTATGTGGCAAATGTGATAGTTTTTATATAAACGTTAGTGTTCTAGCACTGAACTTTTATATCAAAAAATTAGGGTATTTGCCGAAAATTAAATACTTTTAATAACTAGAACTCATTCAAAAAAATACTTTTTCATTAAAAAAAACATACTTCTAAAAAATTAATCCATAATTGATTTAGCAAATATATATTTATACACATATTGTGAAAAGTGATTACTCAAATTCAAAATTCAAGCATTGTAATATGGTATTAAAAATTGGGTTTCATAAAATCGTGCAGAGTTTTGTACCAATAACCGTTGGAAAAGTGATCGAGAAACAAAATAGACTTACAATGGAATATGAGCAAATTGATGATATTTCAATTGCTCATATTCCTTTGTATATGAAATATCATCCCATAGATTGTACTTTAAGTGGTAAACAACATTTTTTTAAACGATGAAAATAAGAAACAAAATTCCCTGTATTTTCCTAATTTCTTAAAAAATAAATTAAAAAAACTGAAACTACTGGTGAAACTTAGAGAAAATAGGTACAGCTCAACACATTCAAAACAAATAATGATATAGTAAATTAAATAGTTCAGTATAGCTGAAATATCATCCTTAAATATCCCATAGATTGCACCATTGAGTGGTCACCATTTTACACAAGACAAAAATAAGAAACAAAATTCCCTGTATTTTCCCAGTTTGCAATGAAAAACTCAAAATTCCCAGTATTTTCCCTGTTACTTTAGGTGATTTTTAAATTCCCTGTATTTTCCAGGTTTTCTCTTTCTCCCTGATAAGTGGCAACCCTGTTTTTGAAGTTATAAAACTAGTTATTGACATAACTCATATTACTTTATACTTAATTTTTTTTTTTTTACAATGAGGATAAAAAAATTTTGTTTTTTATTTATTAATTTTTAAATTTATAGTGCTAAAAAAGTTTCAGTGATAACAAATTTTCCACGAGCAGCTTTTTGTGCATTAGTGTGTACACTATATGATCAAAAGTAGTGGCGGAAGCATAATGGTGTGGGGGTGTTCCTGTGGTAGGAAACATGAACACTCAGATGTATGTGGACAATACTGCACCATATGGCAATATTTCTTGGGAGGCCCATTTCTCTTGCAGCAGGCTACGTCCACATAACGAGGCTTGCACAGACGTGATTTTACGAAATAGGCTTTCTCAGAGCATCGATCCCATAGAACACTTATGGGGCAAATTAGAGCAGAGATTAGGTAGCCCTCACTTCAGCTGTGATGGAAGTCCTATTCAAAAACTGATGCAAAGTCTTAACAGAAGTCTGTCATTGAAGCAAAAGGGGAACCAACATCATATTAATATGTGCCTTAGGACGCACTAATGGCACGTTGGTGCATGAAGGTTCGCCACCCCTGCACTAAGTCCTTACCACCGGGTGGCCGAACACTTTTGGCAAGATAGTGTATTAAGCATGTCTGATTATCACAACAAAAAATACCATTCTTTTCTGTTTAAAATTTTTTTTATCTGAAAATACCTCTTGCATGTGCTGCTGTAAAGTTCCCCTCATTTCTCTTAAGCGCTCAGCAAAAACATCAGAAATACCCGGATGTAAGTAGTTTTGTTTTGCAGGCGTACCGATTTCTTCGTTAGCATTTTCGCCCAGAAAGATTCTTTCGTCAAAATCACCCACATTCAAAACGTATTCTTCGTATTCTTTATTGATAGCTTTACTATAAATGAACAAAAAAAAATTAATACAATGACAGCACGAACAGTTCATGCATGATAAATATGGGCAAATAAAAGGAAAATATGCAAAGTAAATAAATTTTCCTCCATATAATAGTAAAATAATATAGGTGATTTAAAGGAAAACTAAATCTTTAAAAATCACTGGAGCAAAAAAAATTAAGGCAGGAAATAAAATTGAAACCATACCTATTGGGTTCAAAATGAGCTGTATCCAACAATCCCATGTGAGTTTCTGATTTAGCCTTCAAAACCTGAAATCAAAAGAAGTTTTCAAATAAAATGCTTACCTTAATTTCAAATATTATGATAAGAAATATTATATCTCATATAAAAGTTTAAATGAAAAACACCAAAGATTGGTGAAAGTTGTTGTTTATAAAATTATTTACAATGGCAAAGTACTAGGTTTCATAGTGGGGCAAAGAAAAAATTAAGACATTTTTTAAAAACATCAATCTTTAAAACATTTATATAAACCACACTACTTTTAAACTATCTTGAATTGAGTTGAATAAAAAAAAAACTCTTATTGTAAAAGAATAATAAAATATATTACTTTCAGCAAGGAAAGTTTTAGCAGCTCTCAGAGTAATTTTATTAATGGAGCTTTTAACAACTCCTTATGGTTTTAGATCAATATATAGAAAATTTTATAGCATTCTTTCATTAAAAAAAAAAAAAAGTATTAATTAGTTACTTAATGTTCACTCATACCAAATATTCAATCAAAATTTGTAATTTAGCTTAAGACTCATTTAATCAAATATTTTTAAAGTAAGGCTAATATTTTTAAGTAACGAAATTCATATAAAAGTACTCTTTCCACCAATGTCTGATTTAATATATACAACTTTAAAAGAACTATCTAAAATAATTTCTTACACATAAAATGCTTTTTGTATGTAAGAAAATATGCAATAAAAATGCTTGAAATTTGTATAAAAGTACTCTTTTCACCAAGGATTGACTGTACATATAAAACTTAACTAAAAATATTTTTTTTAATACAAAATGCCTCAATACCTTTTTCTCAACTAGCTTCTTTATATATTCTTTCCACCAATGTTCCTTTATAGTTTTAGCCTCACTAGCGATGCCCTGATGCTTGTCACATAAGATTTCAATAATACAGGGAGGATCAAAGGGAACAATGTAATCTTTGCTGCCAAAAGTAGCCGGAAGAGCTAAAGAAGATTATTCAGAAAATTACTTAACTTTTTGGAACGCCAAAAATTATTTATAATATGATTGTAAAACCAATATGTTTATTTTTATTTGAATACCTCAAATAATTAGAACATAATACAGAAAATTGAGCAAAAGAACATGTCTTCAATTAGAGAAATGTTTCAGGGTTCAAATTCAGAAAGAAAAAAAAATTATCTGACTTTTTCAGGTATATTAGGCAAATTTCAAAGAAAATCTAGATTACATTTTATAAACATCATGCGATTTTTCATAAAAAAAAACTTGATTCCTTTATGTGTAATTGCCAAAGGGTAAATTATGTAAGCATAAAAAAATTATAATTGAATGAGAATGGTAACAAGGCAGTTACACTAAAATGTGACTTATAACTGTAATACATACTAGTTATTTAACTCTAATCTTAATAACTGATTATTGTTACTGACAAATCTAAGAGTGGTTATAGTGAATATAGGAATGTTCCAGTTTTTTGTAAAAATGAAATGTTTGACTATTCTTTGCTTTTCAGAGTCAAAATAAAATTCCCCGACAATTCCAGGTTTTTCCCTGACCTGTGGGAGCCTTTTTTTTTTCCTTTCAGAAGATTCAGAAAATAAAGATGACCTTGATGTTAGGGACCACAATCAAATTTCAATTTAAAAATATAATATTGATTTGCCTTAGAAAATAAAAAACTTAGTATCCACAATATTTACAAATTATATCAAATATTCTTGCATGCTATGTCTTTTAAAATGAAATTATATTATAGCAGATTTTCTCAGAGAATAAATGAATTGCAAAACATTTTTACTCAATAGAAACTACTATTATTTATATATCTATATTACATGCATGTGTTACATATACCACTCCATACACAGAATTGCCACTCGTCTGCACTCGTGATTTGTCGAAAGATTACATTCTCACACAGATAGTTGGGGTTAGAAATTTGTCTTCGAAACGATCCTGCCATGCCTATTAAATACCATTAATTCTCCAACAACCCCCTAGACGCAATCACTTCTCCACATAAGGGGATTAAGACGGTCATCATCCTTAAACTTGCCAAAAATAAAATGAAAACAAACAAAATGGTGCACTCCTAAAGACTGGCAATACCTTTGTCGCATCTTTCGAAAAATTGTCATACAAATTTTATTTTAATCTTCTTCAACAAAATATCACGGCTCTGAAGATCAATACCACTATTCCAACTGCTAAAAGCCAATATCACCATTCTGAAGACCACCTTACCTACAACTTTGAGAACAATTAAATTTAAGTGAAGTAAACTCCAAAAATAATAGTTATCTTCAAATCCAGTACAATAAAACTAAGCATGTATCGAAGAAAGAATATTTAACTAATGTCTTCAAAGAATTAGATGGTGACACAATAGCTTGCTTAAGAGAACATTGAAAAATTCATTTCTTGTTTAAGCTTCAAGGAAGGAAAAGGACAATTAACCAAATAAATAATTTAACAAACAATTTAAATAGAAAAAGAAACAATTAACTATAGCACAAACAATAAGTTTGATCAACAATTTCATGCCTGTCTCATTAATTCTGTTTAAACATTTAGAATGCCTGAACCTGAAAATTAATTTTCTCTCTCTTAAACAAGCATTTAAAACCAAAAATGCTCTGCAAGAATTAAAATCAGAGATAGTAATTATTATTCACGATGAAAAAGCTAATGATATTTTACTTTATATTCCAGAAAACAATATCCACAGGAGAAACAAATGAAAAAAAATTAAATAGAAGACGGAATCGAATGATGAAAAGGGTTACTGAAAGCGTGTTTTCACTTCGAGATTCGGTTATTCTAATAAATATCGGATTTTCAGAACTATGAGGAAATCAATTGTTATGACTGCGTAAAAAATATTAGAACAAAAATTTCTGCAGAAAAGAAAACCAAATTTTTTACTTCATTATTTTTCATTATTATCAAATGAGAATAGAAAAATCACAAGCATTTTTTCCCTACTCAGATGCGCGAGAAAGGCATTGAACATAATTCTGAAGAAAAGATAAAATCTTTCAAAAATTTCAGCAGGAAAAAAAAAACTATTCACTTCCCAAAAGAAAAATCTTTCAGCAAGAACTCTGTAACGTTCTGTCGCCATGGGGGCAAGTAACAGCTTTTTTTTTGTATCACCTTACTCACTACACTACTTCTTTTTTAAGTAGTGGACTACACTATAAAAAAAAATAGCCACTACAGTAATTCTGCTAATGTCCAACCACTGATCAATGTTGATAATATGTGAGAGAAAAAAAATCTGAAAATGAAAAAGTAAAATTAAGCACTTTTCACAAACATTTCATGATAAATGCCTTTTTTGGGGCTTTTAAAAATGAGAATAAATAATAAGCACCTTCACATTTAAAAGGTGAAATGCAGCCAAAATTAAACAAAAATAGTTTCTTATCTTTGGGTGGAAAAACAAATTTTTAGGAATTAAATATCGCATATACACAGAAATCCTATTTTAAAAAATAAACTGTAATTAATAAAATTTATGAGAACAGATTTGAGATAATAGATTATGATAATAAATTCTAGGGACTGAAAAAAAGTAACATCTGACTGGATTTCAACAAAAAGTATTAAAAACTGCTGTCATTCACAAAGCTATCAACTGTCACTATTTTTGGAATTGTTTTGAAAAATTAAAATCTCTCTTTTTTTATGCTTCAGAGAAAATTCACAATAGTATTCATTTAAAGCAGAGTTTTAAAGGTTTAGGACAGAATGGATAAATCCACTGTTTAAACCAGGATTTAAACCATCCTGCCTAAAAACCTTTTAATTCAAATTATTGTCACAATTTAAGCAAAAAAAATTTCTTGAAAAATAAAAGGTTGATTTCCAAACAAGAAACAAAATGAAGACAAGTTTTTGTTTCTTTAGAAAAGTTTATTATTATTTTTAATATTGCATTATTTATCCTTATGAAAAAAATAACTTACCCATATTAAAAGCATATTAATTCATATTTAAAAGATTAGATATTAACTTTTGTTGCTCAATGAATTGTGGAGCTTCAAAAGTTATAAATCTTTTCCTATTATATCATATTTCCCTTTAATAAGTTAAAGCAAATTGTATAGAAAGTGTCACATATTTATTAATTTGTTATTATTATGAGAAGAATGGTTACAGATATAGAATTTTTACCTTTTACCCATGTTCAAGGCTTTGGATACTTTAACCCTTTGACATACGAAGACGCCATTTGTTTCTTATGTCAAAACAATAATTAACGTGTTTCAGGCGTCTTCAACAAAGTGATGCCAACTTGCTCCAGTCAGCAAATAAATATTTTAAAGTGGTAGTATATCAATCGTGATTCTTGGTTTAATAAATTCAATTTAGTAGATTTTTTAGCCACCACTATTTCTAAATAATTTTGCAAATATTAGTTTGTAGTTATTTACCGTTTTTTTATAATTATTTTGGCGTGTCAGGAGCAGTTGGCATCAACATTTTGTTACAAGTTGTTGTCTACAGTGCAATCAAAGATCATTTCCAAATCAAGAAATGATATGTCAAGGGTTTAAGACAGTTTCAGTTAATCTAGGACAGTAAAACCCACATGTCCTGTCTAATAACCAGTTTAGGATGTCCAAAATCCCAACCCTGATTTAAAGTTAATTCATAATAATAATTAATAAATCTTTCTTACCTGAAAAATTTGGATTTAAAATGTCTTTTTTGTCAGCGAGCAAAGCATTGCTATACATCAAGTCAACACAGCACAGCAAAAGGTGGAAAGAGTTCACTAAATCTTCAGAGATTGCAGGAAAATTTGCTGTGAAACAAGAATAGTTAATAACAAAATAATATCACAAACTGAGATAACAATCAGATATCTTGAAAATCAGTATTTTATGTTATTTAGTGTTAATATATATCCAAGAAGGATTCCTGGAACTCAAAGAATCTTCTGTAAAAAAGAGCCGCTAGTCCCACCTTTGGATCTAACTATCAATAAAGGTTTCAGCGTTGAGCTCACCCAAGCAGTTTTCAAAAAAGAACAAGACATCTTTATTTTAAGCACCCTGTATACTTAACCCGATTAGGTACACATCTATATTATTTCTAGCCATCTTTTCTCTTTTTACTTTACAATTGGATGTTGCATAACTGCTTTTGATGGTGAGGTGTAGCCCAGTCGCAGTTACATTGTCACCTCAACAGTTTTGATTTAATCTCCTGTGCGTCATAAAATAGTTGAATTAAAATATTTTATTTGAATTTATATTACTTAATTATGACTAAATTTTTTCCTACTTTCATTCTGTGGTCATTACAGTTTTTTTTTTTATTTATTAGAATTTAATTCTAAAATGAATTTTCGTATTGCATGATATGATAAAAAAAAACATTTCTTTTCTTCAATGTTATTGTTCATGTGATAAAAATAGCAATTTTTTTGTAAAAAAAAATTTAGTTTTTTTATTTTTGAATGAATTTTAATAATGGAACACCTTTAATTTACAAATATATTACAAGTTTATTGATAAAAAAAATTGAATGCTAATGTTAAAATAAACATTACTACATTTGCCATTAACATATCTAAATACATGTGCCCTTCCTTAGCCAACCTGCTGTGCAAGTGGCCCTTCGCTCAAAAAGGTTGTACACCCTTACCATAGATTATGCTTTCAGTGGTCACCATTTTTTAAAAGACGAAAAAAAGAAAACCAAATTCCATGTATTTTCTCAGTTCATAAAGAAAAAAAATCCAAATTTCCTGCATTTTCCTGTTATTTTAGGAGATTTTTAAATTCCCTGTATATTCCAGATTTTCCCTGTGGGATGGCAACCCAGCTTTTGTGCAACTGAAATATTTTTTTTTAGAAATTGTAAAATACAAAGAAGTCTTACCCTTAGCTCAAAATAACATTTGCCATTATTTATATCATAATTTTTTAACGAAAAAAATAATAAGAGATAAAAAAATAAAAAAAACACATAAATTTGCAAATCACTGTAAAATTCATTTTTACCTTTAACTTTAACAAACAAAGTCCAACAAAATGAAAAAACTTCAGACGAGGTACAAGGAAGTCTCCTAAAAACAGAAAATTCAAAATTAGATAATTATGAAAAAATGTAACTCTAGAAAAGAATAGTAAAAACTATTTTACCTCTGTTTTCGACTTCTCGTCGGTCGAGGTGGGTCTTTAAAAGGATTTTTGAATATATCACAGTATATAGGTTCAAATTTCTTAAAAATCACTGTCGATACGTTAAAACTTCTTTCCAGTCTGTCTACTTTATCCCGCATCTCTTTTGGCAAGTTAGCCATGTCGGCCCATTTTTTCATCTTACTAAAAAACTGAACTAAGCTAAAAACAAGAAGAGTATTTGCTTTAGTTTGTACAATACAAAATAATTTTAAACATAAAGGCATAAGAGGCTGTAATATAAAAGGCATAAGATAAAAATATTATATTTAAGAAATATAATATTCATCTTAATTATTTTTCATCAAAGTTTACCTTTTAGACACTATTTCTTTTAATAGGCAAAAAAAACACATGATTACTTAAATTATTTTGAGTCTAAACGAGTAATAATGTCCTACACATAGTTATATAGTTTACTGAAAGTTAGAATTTTATTTTAAGTGCCACTTTTAGTCTGTCTAGGTTTTTATGAGAGGTACCTATTTTGTGAAAATTAAAAATTTTATTAAAAAATCAACACAAAAATATGGTTAAGTAAGAAGATATTTTCAAATATTGACACAACAAATAAAAATCAATTATGATTGGTAAATTCTTATATACTTTCTCCCATACATTCAAAAATAATTTTGCTATCATAAAATTTTGAGCTTAGAATTGTATCTAAATTTAAAAATCCATAAAAATCATTGTCAGGGGTCTGTCTAGGTTTTTCTGAGAGATGTTTCAGACAAATTATGTCTAAATTTTCACAAAATAGGTACTATTTTGCACAGTTGGCTTTTCGCCGACAGAAACTGGTTTTTGCCATGCCAGTGGAAGAAACTGGTTATAACTGGTAAAAACTAAAAAAACATCTATATTAGTTCTAGTAATTGCTTAACGACATTTTGTTTAAGTAAACTGAAAATTGTAACTCCATGTAACTGTAACAAACTTTTCAATTCATTGTTTGTAAATATATATTATTTTTGTTTGTAAATATATATTATCCAAAGCATTTGGGATTGAAATTATCATGTGCTCAAGAAGAAAGTGCCAGAATTTTACTTGCCAATATTAACCCAGATTTTGTACCTTATGTCATAGCTTTGCAAAACAAATCGGCCTTATTTTCGGAAACTTATTTTTCCAATCAAGTTTTGACAACTACCCTAGTTGCTACATGGTGGTACGGTTTTAAAAAAAATGCAATAGATGACAGTTTCACAAATCTTGCTTGTTCCTTGATGGCAATGCCTGCTAGTTCTGCTGGACTTGAGAAAATCTTCTCAAATTTCTCGTTCGGGCATAGCAAATTGAGAAATTGTTTAGGTTTAGAAACTGCATCAAAACTTGTCTTTTGTTATAGATTACTTTAGAGTGCAAACAATGTAATATTTGATTTTGAATGGTGATAATTTTGTAAATAAATTGTACTTCGATTAGCATTTAATTGTTTTTTTTTCTCTATGAATTACCCATTGTGTGTCAATCTCAGAGCTTACTTTTATGTCATTTTCTGAATTTCTGCCACAAATGTGGCAGAAAAGGGTTTCTACCTTGCCAGTTTTAACCGGTTTTTACCAGCGGTTTTAACTACATCGGCAGAAACTTGCCAATCTTGCTATTTTGGGAAAATTCAGACATAATTTGTGGAAAATTAAAAATTACATTAAAAAATCAACACAAAAATATGGATTTATCGCTTCTTAAGGGATAAAAAAATAAAATTTTAAGAAAAAGTATTTTGTGAAACAACAGTTTTTTCTTAAGTTGAATTTGTGAAGGTACCGCTAAACGGTAGTAAATTCGGTCTGGACATGCCTCAGATTGTCCTTTGTTAAATTTAAAATTGAATTAAAAAAAACACGCATTTAACAGTAATAGCACTGAAAGTTATTTTCATTATGAGAACTTTCTCGCAAAGTCATATATAAAAAAAAATTTCATAAAAAAATAAAGGTCCGTTAGAATAAATTTAGAACAATGTTCTAATGTTTAGAATAATATTCGAATTTCAACTTCCTGTAAAGTTCAGAGGGCTCTTCGCTTGATTTAAAAAAAAAAAATTTAAAAAAATCTCGCTGTAATGTGGCATAAGCGACTAGTTAGGCTACCACACTGCACTGACCAAACACGTGCTACTGATTCGTATATGCTTAATTAACCCGGGATTTATCGTTTCTTATGGGAAACAAAAACAAAATTAAGAGGCGGGGAATCTTAATTTTCTTTTTCAAAAGAATTTTGTGAAACTACCGAGTATCCCTAAAGTATAATTTGTGAAGGTACCGCTAAACGGGAGTAAATTTTCCCTGGACAGACCCCTGAATATATAAAACAAAGCAAAATTTAAATTTTATTGCACGAACTGTAACTGATAACCTACTACTATAATTAATTTAAAATAATCAACAGAAAGTGTAAAAACAAACCTTAGTTTACAAGATCTTAAAAGTCTAGTTAAAGAAACACAGTTGCCTTCTACATAACTTCCACGTATAACTGTGGGAACAGCACAGGTTCTGCAGGCAACATATAAGGCACAGGCTAACCAATGTAAACTATCACCCTAAAAGAAAACATGACAAAAATATATTTGTCAGGAAAAAAAGGACTTGAAATACAATTGTGACAACAACAAAAAATCAAACGATGAAATCTTGAACAGGGAAAATTGTGACACTAAGAGAAAAAACCTGAAATTTTTTAGTGCAAAAAATCGATATAAATTCATATACCATACATGTTTCGTATTTGACTTAAGTTTTGTAAAAATAAAATTTATAATTACCTGCTAATGATGAATATCACAACTTTATAATAACTAATTTAAGAAAATTTTAAGTTCTTACTTGAATCGCAATGTCGGTTTTTTAAAATCACACAAATTCGAATAAGGCTTTAATGTCGTGATAAGAAATAATCAAAGTTTCATTGAAGCTGTATTTTTTTAAAAAATGGGCGATTAAAGATTAAGTTCTTGACTTTTGTATCTTAGACTCGAAAAAAGGCTTATTCAATGATGTGATATCACATCCTGAGGATATTTCCGTATTGTGATGTGTCCTGTTAACTATAATCACAAGGCACTAAATAAATTTCAACTCGCTAACTAAAAAAAAAATTCCGAAAGGGAGGGGGATCGCTACAAGTTATACTCCGAGTTGGTCTCATTTTATTTTGGACTAGATAACAATATGGAAATTTTCCACACTTACGACGCAAACACATTTCGGTTAAAAAAAGGAAAAGATTATTGTTCCTACTATCATTTCTTATTTTCGGTCAGTTAAAAAAAAAATTTTTTTTCAATTAGTTAATCGCCAGGTGCCAAATAGATTTTAAACTTGCAAATAAAAAAAAAGGTAGATGTTTGCCTGGGGTGGTTACGAGTTACAACTTTTGAGTGGGTCCCCTTCTGTGATGCTTTTTTAAGTTCAGGGGTGATTGTGAGCCAAAGTCAGAATTCTGGAAAATTTCTTGAGTTCTTTAAAAAAAAAAAAAAAAACTGCTTAAATTGGAAAAAATTTAAACAAGTTTTTTTCCCCTTTTCTCAATATTTCTTAGTTGACTTAAAATATATTTAAAATTTTACAGATACCTCTACCATTTACACATACCTATGATGACCTGGACAAGTAATTAAAATTTACAAATGTCTTTCTTTCTTGAGTTTATGATAACTATTAACTGATAAAAAATGAATATTAATCATGAATATAAGCTTATAAAGTATCTCTCTGGATCTCCCTTGTAAACAAATAAAATAAACTGTGTTTTTAAGTTCCACCTTTGAGAATTTGATTTCCGGAAACTTCTGTGATCAATGTTTTTTTTACACGTCTGGACCTTCAATCTCTGAAAAATTCCGGATCACTGTTAGCGAAAAATTAAGATTTTTTCCAGAGCACAATCAGCCCTGCGATTTTATAGATGAAGGTTCACTTTTTTGATGTCTACTCTCCCCCACATTGGTGACTTTCGGAAGTGATGTTAACACGCCTACCTTGACAGAAACACCTACTTCGATTTAAACACGCCTACTTCAATGGATGGCCCACATTGAACAGTTCACTTGCTACTTGTGACTTCAACATTATCTAACGCCTCATGTTATTGCTACACAGTATTGTTCACTCACAATGTCGGCCTGCATACACTCGACTGCTAATGGCAACACAGGAGTAACCATGACAATGAACTTAATACAGCTCTCACGAACAGCGTTGAAATGTACGGTGATGTTAATAGTTGATTCATTGCTAGTTAGTGAGAAGCCAGGAGAGCTGTATTAAGTTCACTGCCACGGTTGCGGATGGAGTGCACGAAGGCAGACGTTGTGCCAGATGTGTGGCCATTGAGATCGATTATATTAGACATTAAACTTCACATTTTCTTGAAAATATGATAATTGGAAAACAACTGAGATGATTGGCATTAAATTTTTCCTTCAAAAATTAAGACGGGTTTTCATTTTTCTGTTATGCTTTATCTGTATTTAATCACTTTTTAAGGGGTGTTTTTAAGAAAGCACTGTGCATTTTTAAATGCGTTTCTTAAGACATTATCTTTTTTAACGAATTAGGGGAAAAAAAATTTCCAGAAAATATTATTTTCAGCAATTAAATCTTTTTAAAAACTGGTAAGTGGAAATCGCACGTAAATTTGGATTCTTTTATAGCAATTATAAAAATCTATAACTTCATTAAAACGAGAGTGAAATTTTTATAATCTCCTCTTTCTCAAATCCCCAGAAGGAAATATTATTAATGACATGATTTTAAATGGAAAATCTCACTCATCAAAATAATTACTCTCTTGAAAAGTTTACAACCATGAATTTATAAATAAAATTAACTACACCCCCGTAACAGGCCTCCTCATTAGTTGATATTTCCATCGGAAACTATCATAAACTTGAGAGAATTTATTAGTAAATGTTCAAAAATGCATCACTTAAGACATCATATCAGTAAATAAATCAGGAAAATAAAGCGTTTCTGAAAATATTTACCTCCAGTGTGTATGTATTATTTATCCTCTGGTATGATTGCCACGCTTCATTTGAGGTTTTTTCATCCATATTCAAATCAGCACATAATTCTTGGAATCTTTCTTTCGCCTCCTGTTCATCAGTGTTAGAAGATTCATTCATTTTTACACAGAAATTAGAGCAGACAATTTTACAAAACAAAACTTAATCCTTACGCCATAGATCAGTATTGGCGGGAAAATTTAGTTACCAGCTGACCCTGAAAATGTATCATTCCGCATATATGTTTCCGATTCATGTAAACAAAACTACATAAATTGAAAAATATAATATAAATACTTAAGAGTACCTTATGTAATGAAAAAAACGCTTTAGTTCATAAAACGGTTTGAATAGTTTAAAATCCTAAATTGTGATTCATTATTTAATAGGTATTCAGAGGTACTATTTATGTGTTTTTCGCAACTCAGTTCAAAAGAGCGGGAACAAAAAATATCAGCTCACGATTAGAAAGAGTCAACTTTTGATGGGCTGTGTTTTCTACCATCGATACCAGAGTGCGCTACACTAGAATAAGCTACAAGCTCTTTACTGCCAATACTTCCGGGTTAAACTTTCGGCTCACAACGTGATCCGAAAGTTTCAACGATCAACGTATTTTGAGACTCTCTTAAATATTTCTAGGATCAAAATTGTGATGACATGTCTTCGGATCATCCTCAGGGATGTTGCCCAGACCGTCGCCAATAGCCCATTGTGCAGCTCTAGTGCGACGTAAATGAACTAGAACTTAAATATTCTTTGTATGCGTGTATTTGCTGTTGTTGTTCATTTACGTCGCACTAGAGCTGCGCAATGGGCTATTGGCGACGGTCCGGGAAACATCCCTGAGGATGATCCGAAGACATGCCATCACAATTTTGATCCTCTGCAGAGGGGATGGCACCCCCTCTTCGGTAGACCGACGACCTGGACGCGAAGTCGAGCACTTTACGATAGAACAGTTTAACGAGGACCAATANATCCCTGAGGATGATCCGAAGACATGCCATCACAATTTTGATCCTCTGCAGAGGGGATGGCACCCCCTCTTCGGTAAACCGACGACCTGGACGCGACGTCGAGCACTTTACGATAGAACAGTTTAACGAGGACCAATACCGCACACCGTCGGTCCCTACCCAGATTGATCCAAGTGGTCACTCACCCGCACACTGACCGCAGCCAGTGATGCTTGACTTCGGTGTTCTGCTGGGAACCGCGTCTTAACGATCAGTCCACTGCGGGAAGCGTGTATTTGCAACTTGATTTTTTATTTGTGTTTAAAAAAAGAATCGTCATTTGAAGAGCAGTCCATTCGATACTTAAAAATTATCATGTGAAGCTTTAAATGGTATCTTTTGTTGTTGTAGTTAATTTAAATGAAGGGAATGACGCCCCCTTCGGTAGTCCGACGACAGTGTTGCCAGATTAGGGGTTTTCCCCCTAAATTTAGGGGGATTTTTTTTATCTTCAGTGGGTATTTTAGGGGAATTGGTTTTTAGGGGTTCGTTTTAGGGTTATTTTGTGAATTTTACTAGTTTCATTTTGGTTACCTTCTAATATCAAATTCTATCACTGAATGTGTGAGATGGTAATATGAAAATCAATATATTAAACCAAAACAAAAAGATTAAGATGAATATAGGAATTCCAAACATATTTTGTTAATACGCAACACCAAATAAATATTATGATTGTCATAACAATTAGTAAATGGCAAGTGCATTAGTATAAATCACATATGCCAAAATTAAGTTATGTATTTTGTTTGTATATAAAAATATTATCATTATAATAACCATTAGGGAATGAAGAAAAGTACCGTAATTAAATCAACTATTTCGTCAATACATAAAACACAAATGATATTATAGATGTAATAACCTTCAGTAAATACATGAACGAATTAGCGAAACAATCTACATTCAAATAAACTACTTTCTCTTCAGATATGCTCCTTTATCTAAAAGTAAGAGGAAATGTTTGTGTACGCACTTGTGTATATTGAATGAAATTTTAAACATATACACGTGAATTGTATGTACGTACAGTGACACAAGCTTATATTGTACGTACATGAATACATGCGTACATTATATGTATACAGATGCATACACACATATAAATAAAAATACATGAATACGTGCGCAGTATATAATTATGTACATGTGGTTACTTTAAATATCGTTGCATGAATAACATTGTTATTAAATAGTATATGCACATGTCAGTACATTCTATGTCATTTGGACGTAGAATGAATACATTATTTGTACAAAACAAAAAACAGACCACCCTGAAAAATGTTTGATCTCTATAATTATTTCCTCTGGTAGGGTATACTATTACCCGCCGGTAATATAATACGTGGTTCAATTAAAATATTATGAATCAATATTAAGGTCTGATATCGGGCCCTGTGTTAATATTGAAAAATGATTTCGAATTTCCTCGTTTCAAAGCTCTTTGAACACGAATTTCCGCATTTTAAAGCGATTGAACAAACTATTTCAGATATACATACATTGTAAACTACAGGGCCACATTGTGTACCCCCTATGAGGTCTTTAATTTTTTATTCTGGCAAGGTACATTATTTCTAGGTAATATAATAAGTGGCTCAATTAAAATATTATAGATAAATATTAAGAGCCGATATCGGGCCGTTTGTTAACATTGAAAACTGTCTTCGAATTTACTTGTTTTAATGCACAATTTTAAATATACATAGTGTACACCCTATGTGGTCTACAATCAGTGTTGCCAGATTAGGGGTTTTCTCCCTAAACTTAGGGGGGATTTTCATCTTCAGTGGGTATTTTAGGGGAATTTGTGTTTAGAGGTTTGCTTTAGGGTTATTTGTGAATTTTACTAGTTTCATTTTGGTAACGTTCAAATATCAAGTTTTAAAACTGAATGTGTGAGATGGTAATATGAAAATCAATATGTTAAACCAAAACAAAAAGATTAAGATTTAATTTTAGAACTTAACCTCTTTGTTGAATGTAGTAAGTTATTACTTAGCTCAATCATACTGTACGTCTGGTGAATTTGAATTCAAATTATATAAAATTTTTGATGTGCGTGGTTTAAAAACAATGCCAAAGGATAAAGAAAAAAAGAAGCATACACAAAAGTACAAGAAAAATTGGGAACACGAAAAGCAGTTTAAAGGTAAATTAATGGTGCAATTGTTCATCATTTTTTTTAATTATCAGCACATTATTAATTTGTTGATAATAAAGTACTAAAAAGTATTAAATCAATGTTTTCTATACATTATTTAACTTTTGCACTATTTTTTAATACTTATACATTAAGTTTAAAATTTTGGGTTTCTTTCTTAAATTTTAGGGGATTTTACAACGCTATCTGGGGGTGAACGGTTATCGGCACATGGCAACAACTGCGCCATGCTTCACATGCCTGCAAATATTTAACTTAAAACACCTCCTCTCGGACAGTAAACAAAATTTATTTTGGCCCATTGTGGGCCCACTAATGGGTCTATTAAAAAATCCTTCGGTACAATTGATCGATACATTGAACTCTAGTTTTGAGCAGAGATTGAAATTTATAGGTTAATATTATTGGGAGTTGCGGGGTGTGTGTGTTCGTGCCTCCGGATATGACTTTTGTCCCTTTTTCAGCTATTATTCGCTCTTTAACACAGAAAAATAATTCTTTTCACATATGGAACACTTTATTCGCTCTAAAATATTGAAAAGAAGTTGAAAAAATAATATAAATTAAAATAAATAAATAAATAAAAATTATCCGAAATTTATCCGTATATTAGCTATTATTCACTATTTCCCAAAGAAATAATAGTTTTTTTTTACATACAGAACACTTGATTCACGTTATAATATCAAGAAATATATAAGAAAAATAATTTTTTTTTTCTTTTTTAATGGCGGGCACTTGGAGCTATTGTCCATTGGCCACAGAAAGTGCCAGAACTGCTAATTCTCTTTTCGTTACCCAGTGGGCACCTGTGGCGAAGCCACGGCGGTGGAACAGCGTCGCCCACGTCACACTACCACAACCCGTTTATAGGGCGGGTCACATTCACACACAAATAAGAACACANATATTCGCATACAATTATAAAATTCCTTTATCTGATTCGAACCCAGAACCTTTCTGATGCAAGGACAGTTCCCTGCCCCCTACACAGACTGGTCGGCAGAAAAATAATATAAAGCAAAGAAAAATTTGAATGTCGACCCTCGCACGGTTTCGAACCCATGGCCCCCGGGACAGCACATCTAACTTGCTACACAGCTTTACCAACTGCGCCATGCTTCACATGCCTGCCCCGCGAATATTTAGCTTAAAAACCTCCGCCCGGTTTGTAAGCAAAACTTATTTTGGTCCATTG